>NC_134813.1:8715227-8717727 GCF_046742065.1 Oratosquilla oratoria
GAAGAACTAACAGTGGTAATCTTAAAAGAAAGAAAAAAATATATATATAAATCTTTGAAAGGGAAGATTTATCTGAGGACAATTTTAGGGGGAATACCACCGTAATAATCGGTGGTATTTTCAAAAGAAAAAATGTTTCTTTATATAGATCTTTACCTTCCAAGGATTTATATAAGATCTATATAAGGACTCAATTTTTTTTTTAAGAATACCACCGTGAAACCCACTAAGTTCTGAGGTATTGAAACACTGGAGACCGTGGAGGTAAGGAAGAGGTACCAAGACGGGGATGTGAGAGGCAATGGATCCTTAAAATCTCCTAGAGGTTCATAACTTGGTCGACACTCATTGGTCGCAAAATCGCTTTCGCGTCTTCGCTTCGGCAGATTTAGGGACGTCCCACGTAAACGATTCCTTTGCCTGTCGATTCGTGACCCCTACTGCCCGAGATTCGGTCTTCAACTGAGGAGAAGTGAATTAATGAATCGGTCAGTCCGTCAATCAGTCAGTCGGTCTGCTGCATGGGAGTCATACCTCTTTTTTCAGTATTATAGTCCTTCATTTTTTTTTCTTTATAATTTGCCACCATCACATCTTCTTATTTCTCACCCTTCCCTTCCTTTTAAAACTTCCTGATGCTGTTCCTCCTAATCCTCCTTCTTCTATCCCTCTTATTCATTCGTCATACCTTCTTTTTTCTCACACTTCCTTTCTTTCCAAATCTTCCTGGTCCTGTTCCTCCCAATCCTCCTTCTCCTTTCCTTCCTATTCATTCCCTTCCGCTTTTCCCCCTACTCCTATTACTTCTTACCGGTGCTTCTTCTCTTCCTTGTCCTATTCCTCTTCCCATCCCAAATTCTCTCTCCCTCCTTCACTCTGACCCGATGGTATAACAGCCGTCCACCTCCCTCTGCAGTTGCTGTTGTTTGTCCCCATCCTGTAGCATTTTCCCCAGTTGAGCTCTATTCCTGGTAAAAGCGCACAGAGCGCCTTCACAGTCAACAGATGTCCTCCGACCACCTGGGTTTTCCTTGCGTCGGCTGTCGCCAGAACGGTAGAGATTTGTATATTCATGTTGAGGTATCTGGCGGTTTTATTCAGCTGAGGGAAACCCTATCGCTTTTCGAAAGGCAAAAAGGAGGCTTTTATGTCCTTGTTTTGTAATAATTCAGCCTGGTTCCCATTTTCGTATATTTCTTTTCTCCTTTTCTTTTATTGAGGCGATGATCTTACTTTCTTAGTATTCTTTTTCATACGTGTTTGCACTGGATTGCCCCAGTCATGGGAATATGGAGGACTAATTGTGCATTTAATGGTTTTGCTGGGATACTTTTTGTTTTACGATACCATTATTCTTGTACACATACTTCATTGAATTGTTGCTTCTTTTATGAGCCGATTAAGTGTATTTTTTCACTTTTAGAGGATTGGAGTGTGCATGGTAATTTGGCCTTTGACATGGCAGAGACTTTGATTTTCCTTTAGTTTTTCTTAACAAAATTTCCTCCATCCAGAAATCCTGTGGAGCGGGTCTGGTTCTAGAAGGTGGTGTACAACAGACCGAGAAGAAATGCCGAGTTCGCTCCAGGATGGCAATTCCATCAACTTTGGGTCCTTTTGGACCCACATTCTGTAAGAGTCATCCTCCTATACGGCCTGACCCCAGGGCTATCCTCTGGTCAGCAGGATGACAAGGATGACCCCGCATGACCAGAGGTCAACTGGAGGGCCGAGGTAGGTCGACCCGCTGAAGACCTCCGGTGCCATGTAAGCCGGAGTGCCAACAGTTCCTTGGAGTCGGACCTCCTCGCCCTTGACCACGAAGAGATCGGCCAAGCCGAAGTCGGCGATCTTGAGGATCTTGTCCTCCGTCAAGAGAAGGTTTGCCGGCTTGAGGTCCCGGTGCGCGACGCCCCTGGCATGGAGGTGCTCGACGCCAGACATCAGCTAATCGAAGTAGCCGAGGGCGTCCTCAGTTGTGAGGCTCTTGTTGATCGCACTATGCAGATCGCCTCCAGAACAGTACTCCATAAAGAGATGGAGCTCTTGCCGTGCAGTGTACCCACTCCTGTTGACTTGTCTTTCCCAGCAGAAGAGGTTAATGACGTGCTGGTGTTTGATCTGGAAGTGAATGACTTCCTCGCCGAAGTAAAGGCCTTTGGTGGTCTTCTGACTTACCACCTTCTTTGCGATATTGACGTTCTTGGCCTTGTTCCTGAGAAGGACCACCTTGCCGAAGGAGCCTGTACCAAGAACTCCTGAGGTGGTCCAGTCGTGGGTCTTGAAGGCACGAGCTTGTTTCCTATTAGCCCGAAGCATCGTCTCCGTGGGTGTCTTCTCGACGTGGCACTGATGAATCTCTTCATCGCTCGGCCGTGAAGCGGTGCATCCGCACAAACTGACGAAAAGTGCGCTAAGTCGAACCAGGAGCTTGCTCGTTGATACTTTCTTGATTCCGTCCTGCTCCTGGTTCCCTGGTAGGCGTCGTCGATGTCCAAAG
>NC_134813.1:8720227-8722727 GCF_046742065.1 Oratosquilla oratoria
TAATATACATATATCTATATATAAATATATATATATATATGTATATATAATATATATAAATGTATATGTAATATATATTATATATATATATAATATATATAATATATATGTATATGTAATATATATATACATGGAAACTAGTATGTTATAACACATTTGTAAAAGATCACTGTTAACCCACTATCGGAGAAATAATAACGGAAAGTACAGTGTGATTTGTAAATTATTGATGCATTATCCCAATCTAATCTATGGTCTTTTTGGCTGGCATGAAGGAACACAGCTGAGTTAACTTGTCCATATTTTATGGAGTTTTTATGTTCCTTTAATCTCGTGGACAAATTCCTGCCAGTCGGGCCCCAGTACACATCATCACACTGTAGCTATAGAAGAAAAATAGTGGAATCTTCTCTAATAAAACATTATCCTAACTTTAATACCTCTAAAGGCCAGTGGCCCCCAGATTGTATTACCAAGTTAGCGGTCAACAAGATCATGTCTAAAGCGGTTGGACAAAATATCACTCACCCCTTGTCCTACTTTGACCCGACCACTTCAAGGGCATGTGACCTGAGCCCCCCCCCCACTTTCCTCATCCCCTTCTATGTACCCCTCATTTCTTCATATATACTTGTACCTTAACCTTATGTAAGCATTCTGCTGAAGAGGACTACAGAGAGTAGTCGAAATATACAGTTTCTCTGTACTTTCCGTTATTATTTCTCCGATAGTGGGTTAACAGTGATCTATATATATATATACATATGTATATGTAATATATATATATATATATATATATATATGTATATGTAATATATATATATATATGTATATGTAATATATATATATATGTATATATATGTATATATATATATATATATATATATATATGTATATGTAATATATATATATATGCGGAAAAACCACCAAGGAAAAAGAAAAACTGATGACCAAGCGCTTTCGTCTATTCAGACATCCTCAGGGTACATAGAAAAGAAAAAGTACACAAGAATATATACAAAGAGTATGAGGTACAGGGAGGGAACCAGGAGAGGTTGCGAGGATCTAATGTCAACCTGACCCGTTCGCGGCAGCGGACGTTTGGGCTACTACTTTTTTTCACAATAATATTGTCTAATCTATACATACCATGACTTAAATTTAAGTTATTGACAAATGTATCTTTGATCAGACTGGATTCTATTATATTTCTCGTCAAATATGACTTATCTTTAACAATTTCTTTAGCACCCTCCCAATTTATACAATGATTAAAATCCCTTAGGTGAATAAATAAGGCATTAGAAATTTGCCCACTCTTGACGCTATACTGATGTTGTTTTAACCTTACTTTTAATTCTTTTCCAGTCTGACCAATATAGCATTTGTCGCAATTTTTTACATGGAATTGAATATATACATCCTTCTTCCTTATATGGAGAATTTTTAATTAAAAGACTTTTAACTGTATTGGAGTTCTTAAATGCCACTTGAATGTTGAAAGTCTTAAGAATATGAGGTAGTTTGACGAAATTCTCGTTGAAAGGTAGAACAAGTAGGTTCTTTACATTAAAAGTTTTACTAGCTTTTTCCTCGTAGAAAGATTTCTTTGCCGATTTATAAGAAATCTCCACGAGGTGCTTAGGATATTTTAATTTTGAAGCTATGTTAGATATTCTTAACCCATTCAACTCCGATGACAAGATGTCTTGTCATTTGGTCAAATAAAACAAAAAATCATAAAACACCAAAATGTTTGATCAAACACCAGAAAAATATGACGTCAATCCTCGCTTCGCTCGCAGCGAAGCGAGGACTGACGTCATATTTTTCTGGTGTTTGATCAAACATTTTGGTGTTTTATGATTTTTTGTTTTATTTGACCAAATGACAAGACATCTTGTCATCGGAGTTGAATGGGTTAAGAGTTCATCATCCAAAAACTCCGGACTGCAAATTCTATGGGCTCTCAGAAACATTGATGACAACACTGACATCTTTGTCCTGCAATGATGAGACGAATAAAAATGTACATATGAAAGGACATTGGTGGGTTTTCTATAGACATCAAATTTGAAGGACCTTTCCTTTCTGTAAATCATTACATCAAGGAAAGGTAAATGATTATTTTCTTCTATTTCCATGGTAAATTTAATGGAAGGTACCAAGGCATTGAGTTTAGTTAAGAACAAAGTAGGATCATCATTTGCAGGCCAAATACATAAGATATCATCAATGTATCTGTACCATGTGACAAAATGGGGGAGAATCTTAGGTAATAATTTAGTTTCAAAAAATTCCATGTAAAGATTGCTAAGAACTGGAGAAAGTGGGTTACCCATAGCCATACCAAACTTTTTTGTGTGAGTGTGTGTGTGTGTAAGAGAGAGAGAGAGAGAGCGCCTTCATCGAGAGAAGTTAATTATTTCGGGTTCAGAGGATCGTGTGAGAATAATAGTAACGTATAAATAAAATTGCTTGGCGGTACCCAGATTAATAC
>NC_134813.1:8727727-8732727 GCF_046742065.1 Oratosquilla oratoria
CGTATGTTTGTGTGCATGTATGTATATAAGTACACATGTATGTATATACGTATGTTTGTATGTATATATGTATGTATGTACGCATGTATGTATATACGTATGTATGTACTCATATATGTATATACATATGTACTGTATATGCGCAAGTATGTAGGCATGCGTATATGTAACTATGGATATATGTAAGTATACGTGCATATACGTATGTATGCATTTATGCTTGTATGCATGCGTGTATTTATATACGTATACATATATACACGTACTTAAGCATTTATGTATATATGTAGGTATGAATGTAGGCTATATAGGCATACACATGTGTGTATATGCATACATGTTTGTATGTATGTATATATGTTGACACAGGCCGTATGTGTATGTCTTCATGTATACTTATGCATTTGTTTGAACACGTATACGTGAATATATAAATGTATGCATATATCCTTGTATGTATGTATGGATGTGTATAAGCGTGTAGGTATACATGCATGTGTGTAGGCATTCATACATTTGTAGGCATTCACATGTGTATGTATGCATATATGTAACTATGCACATATATATGCATGTATGCACGCATATATATATGTATATATATATATATGATATATGTATATATATATATATGTATGTATACATATATATATATATATATGTATATATATATGTATACATATATATATATATATATATGCATATGTATGTATATATATATGTATACATATATATATACATATATATAATATATGTATATATATATATATATATATATATATGTGTGTGTGTGTGTGTGTGTGTGTGTGTGTGTGTGTGTGTGTGTGTGCATAATAACATATATGCATATCTGCAAGTCTTCGTGTATGCATATATGTATGTATATATTCATATATGTATGCATGTACATGCGTATGTGTTGGATGGTATCTCAACATATGAGTTGTGGTAGTACGTGGTCGTAGTTTGAGCGGTGTTCGGAGGCTTTGAATAAAAAGCAGCGGAGCACGTGTAGCTCTGTCTCTCTCTGTGGTCTTTCTCCTCTTTATTTGGTGACAGGAGGTGCTTATATACATGGCTCGTGGTTAGGTTGCCGACGAGATAATATTTATTTACAAGATGCAGTTTTAGCAAATATTAGAGATCAGGATAGGTTTTAACTACCTTATACATTGCATATACATATTTACAAATGACATACAGTTGTCCGAGGTTGGACAGGATAGACATATCCCGTAGGAAAGGGATTTAAATATAATGTGTATCAATGCTTGGCTTGGTGGCAATCCTTTAGGGTTCGCCTGGGAGTCCAACTGCGCGTGAGGTGTCTGCCTGGACAATAGCGACCTGACCCGTAGTGACCAGGTGCGTGAAGATGTCAGGTCGAGTACCAGGCTACTCTGACTGCACCGAAATGCATCGGTGTCGTGCCGATAGTATAAGCAGAGGTGGTAGATGAATGTCTAGGAGATTTTGGTGGTAGATTACGTCTTCTAGGAGGTCTAGGAGATTTTGGTGGTAGATTACGTCTTCTAGGAGGTCTAGATGCTACATATGTATGTATATATGTATGTATGTATATATGTGTGTATGAATTGTATGTCGATATGTATATATGCATGTTTGTATCAGTGTAGGTATGCATATATGGATGTTCGCATGTATGCATACAGGCATGTATGCATGTATACATGTATGTGTATGGATGCATGTATATATATATGCATGCACCTATGTATGTACTCATATAAATGTGCATAAGGATATATATGTATATATATATATATATATATATATATATATATATACATGTGTATATGTGCGCATGTATACGTGTGCATTTATACATGTATGCACGAATACATGTGTGCAATTAGGCATTAATGAATGTGTATTAGCATACATGTATTGTATACGTACCATATATACGTAATATAACCCCAGTCATATAACCCACTTCCTCACTCACTGTCCACCACAAGCATCAAACGCTGACCTAGGCACTCCTCTCAAACAAACGCCGACTCAGCATCACGAGGTCCAATGCAACACACATCTCGCTGACCCAAGCAATCTCTAGCATCGCGACCACCAGGCAACACACACACACACACGAACGCACGCTTATAAGTGCAGTCGACCACCAACTCATAACATTACAGAACAACCCAATAACAACGAGCTTTTCCCCCTTGGAAATATTATATAATAAATAAATGGGATGTAATTAGTAATTAAGTATAAGAATATTGGTTGTGGGAGGCCGAATACTCCCATTGAAAACAGTGTAAGTACAATTGCTAGCACCTGGAAATTTTGCATATCTAGCGTTTCCGCCGAACCAAACTGAGACGCACCGGGCAGGACGAGCAGTTGGTGCGATGACAGGTATTGTGCAAAAAGGCTAGTGATAGAGACAATTAACTGTATAAAATAGAAAAGACATGTAGTTAATACCAGTGTATTGTGAAAGAAGTGAATCCTTTGAATAAAGGAAAGGAACTTTGTACGAGTTTGGATTAACCATCCCGACTTCTGTAAAATGTATGCTTTCAACACCAGTTGAGGATACAGTATGCATTTAATCAAGTATACATGAATGCATCCATGTACGCATGTAAACATACGTGCGTGTGTGCATGTATGCAAGTATGCATGTATGTATACTGTATATGCATGTATGCACAGATATATATGTACGCATGTATACATGTACGTATGTATTAATGTATGCATGTATACATATAGTATATGGATGTATGGATATACGTATGCATATGTATATATATATATATATATATGTATATATATATATATATATATATATATATGTATATATATATATATGTATATATATATATATATATATGTATATATATATATACATGATTGTATGTACTATCACCTGAACCTAGTAATAAATAAAAATCAATCAAACTTCGATAGCCATTAGGTGCACCCAAGCACTTGTATTTCTTATAAGCCTTTCACCTTTTTAGCAATACTTTTTTCAGTTTCTTTGTCAAGTCATTTTGGGCGAGTCTGATTTGGGGGGCGTCTGTCCTTAAACGGAATGTAAGTATGAATCACCTAAGTAAGCGTATTTTGAAATATTTCCCTCATCTGATCTACAGGTCTTTCAGTTAATTTAGCCTCCAATCTGTAAGCTGAAGCTCCTGACGTAGTCCTATGAACTGAGCTTTACTGAAATCAGGTATTTTAGATACACAAGCATCTATTCTAAAAAAAAAAAAAAAAAGAGAAAAAAATGAGTAGTTTGAATCTAAGTTGTGATCGCTATTTGCAATAGTTTCACCAACTTCCACATCGGTCATCATGCTTTCGCGGCTAGTGACCAATAGATTGAGTAAAATTCCATGTATAAATTATCAATAAATGTTTCAATTCAATTCAATTCAATTCAATATTCTTGCATTCCTCCCGTACTCAAAAAATATATATTTTCTCACCAAATATTCAAATAACTCTAGTGTGAATATATAAAGGATTGTCAATAATTTATTTTGATGTGTTTCGTACGGGAGGGGTGAGGGCGAAAATGATGTGCCTAGATGGGACGGACACACACACACACACACACACACACACACACACACACACACACACACACACACACACACACACACACACACACACACACACACACACACACACACACACACACACACATACACACACACAAGTGGAGTTCCTCAGGGTTCTGTTCTTGGGCCACTTCTATTCATAGTATATATAAATGATATAGACCATGGACTAAAATCTACTGTTTCCAAATTAGCTGATGATACAAAACTGTGCGGAATGGCAAATGATCACTTAAATCAATTAGATATTCAAGAATATTTAGATAGATTACAGCAATGGTCTGAAAAGTGGCTAATGAAATTTAACACAAGTAAATGCAAGGTAATGTACATAGGTAAAAATAACAGTAAGTACGATTACAAGTTATTTGGAAATTCGTTGACAAAAGTGGATAGTGAAAAAAATATCGGCGTAATTATCAGCAACGATCTCAAATCATCCAAGCAGTGTATTTCAGCCTTTGAGAAAGCAAATGAGATTCTAGGACTGATTGCGCGATCTTTTGATTTCAAAAGTCCATCACTCATTAACAAGCTATAAAAATCGTTAGTTCGTCCACATTTGGAATATGCCGTTTCCGTATGGTCACCGAATCTCATTAAAGACACTGACAGACTGCAAAAAGTACAACAGCGAGCCACAAAACTGATTCGAAATATCAAAAATAAATCATACGAAAATCGACTAAAACATATGAATCTGTTTTCCCTAAAAAAAGCGTAGACTCAGAGGTGACTTAGAACAGGTGTTTAAAATTCTAAAGGGAATTGACAACATCAAAAGTGACAAAATGTTCACATTGAATGAGAATCAGACAAGAAACAATGGTCTCAAACTGTCCGGAAATAGATTCAATTTGGAAGTAGGTAGAAACAATTTCGCCAACCGTGTAGTTAATGAATGGAATAAACTTCCTGCACAGGTAGTGCAATGCAGTTCAATTCGAAGCTTTAAAAATCATTTAGATAAACACCTAAGCAAGATGCTGTAGTGATTATAATTTATTTCATATTATTTGTTTTTGTTATCATTTGTCTGTTTTGATTTTCATTTATTATTAGTTATATGTCGATTCATTATCATCTACTGTTTACCTGTTTGTTTATTATCTAACTATACGTACGCATTTATTTATGTATTTTATTTGTTATTTACATTATTATAGTTTTTATTAATTAATTTATTATTATTTTTTTTTTTCGCATGCGACCTAGATATGGACCAAAAGGTCTCCTGTCGGCATGCTCCGCCTTTGTAATCATTTGTACACACACACACACACACACACACACACACACACACACACACACACACACACACACACACACACACACACACACACACACACGCACGCACACACACGCACGCACGCACACATACGCACAGACACACAC
>NC_134813.1:8737727-8762727 GCF_046742065.1 Oratosquilla oratoria
CAGCTGGGGCATACGCCAGGGAGCGCGTCGCTTCACTCACGCGCCGACGCCAGTCCCCACTAGTTCCGTCATGTAATGATTCTCCCACTCCATGTTTGGTGTCTTCTCCTCCACTATACGTATATCAGTTGACAGTTTTCATGCAAGACCCTAAAGCCTCTTCCTGAAATCTTGTTCCACAGAAACCAAACGTGTCAACTTCTCTTTCCTTCATCAGTAAAAGCAGCTCATCCTTCTTTCCTTTAAGTATGCCGACTCCAGAGGCAGGGGGGTCCATTTCCGTGCAGTCGTTGATCAGCTTCGCTCCGACGTGGTCCTTGGAGCTCTTGGCCTCTCGACTTTGAGGCAGAGTCGATCGCGAAGAACCTTGGACTTATCTACTCAATTAAATTACTTTGTTTTATTATTATTCTTTTATTTATTTATCTTATTTTTCATTTTTTAAATCTATTCTTTTAATATTGTTTTGCTTCGTTTTATCCAATTTCTTTTCGTTTCGTTTTGTTTCGTTTCATTTCATTTTCGTTTTATTTCGTTTTCCAAAAATGGGCCTGTTTTTTTGTTGTTGTCTTTTTCTTTTTTTCTGAGACCATTTTGCGTCTCTGTGCTGAAGACGAACCTCTCCAAAGGTTCTTCTTCTGTTTCGTTTTCCTTTTTTTTTTTTTTTTTTTTTTTTTTTTTTTTTTTTTGTGTCTGTTGACTTCATGGGCCTTGCTCTTCGCACCCAGCCGCCACTGCTACGGCAAGTGTCGGTCACGAAGATCCTTCGTAGCGAAGACGACATTTGCTCGTCTCGTCGACTCTGGTCCTTGAGGTCGTCCACTATCGCCAAATTGCCCGATGTAGGAAGACGCTCTCGTTCCTTCCTTCTGGAGCAGGATGGCGGCGCCGGTGTGTCCTTCGACCGTTATCACCAAAATAGCTTTTTTTTTTTTTTTTTTTTTTTTTTTGTCCTGCTTTCCGCCCTTGGCTCCATGGTCTTCAGTCGGCGCATTCTGCTGCGTTCTTCATTTTTTTTTTTTTTTTTATTCGGTTCGTTGGGCTTGCTGGCTGCCGCTATCCTGTGCCATCGAGTCTCGCCGAGGCGCCAAAATATTGTCCGTTTTGTCGTTGCCGAAGTCCCCAAAAGTCCTCGAAGTTCTTCGGGAAGACGACGAGACCACGACTGGCAAGCAGACGTCTCGGATGAAAGATATTTGGGTACGCGCTTGCGTGTGTGTATGCATGTATGTATATACGTATGTATGTATATACGTATGTGTGTGCGCATATAGGTATATACGTATGTGTGTGCACATGTATGTATATTTGTACGGATGTAGACATGCGTATATGTAACTGGATATATGTGTGTGAACATACGTACATATAAGAATGTTTGCATGTATGCTTGTATGTATGCGTGTATTTATATACGTACACGTGTATGCACATATTTAAACATGTATGTATATATGCAAGTATGAATGTAGACTATATAGGCATACGCATGTATGTATGTTTATAGGTAGACACAGACATACGTATGTGTATGTATGCGTGTATAATTATGCACATATGTGAACACGTATACGTGAATATATAAATGTATGCATATATCCCTGTATGTATGTATGCATGTGTGTAAGCATGTACTTATACATGTACGTATGCAAGTGTGAATGCATGTAGGCGTTCACATGTGTATGTATATATGTAACTTAGGACATATGTATGCATGTATGCACGCATGTATATATGTGTCCATGATAACATATATGCATGTATGCATGTCTTCATGTATGTATATATGTATGTATACATGCATGTTTGTATACACATATACGAATGTATGTATATACATATGTACGTACATATGTATGTATGTCTATATGTATATATGCATGTATGCATCCATGTAGGTATGCATATATGGATGTTTGCATGTATGCATGTACGAGTGTACATTTATGCATATAAATGGATGCATGTATGTAGGCCTACTTGAAAATTTGGTGTTCGTTTGTTATGTGTAATATTTTAGGTTGTGATTGCCTTTAGTTATTCGTGTAAGTTTGTTTATGTCGACTAAATTGTGCTTTTGTACATCACTTCAGCCGAAAAAGCCACCTTCGAAGTAAAAGGAATTTAAGGTCGTTGATAGATGATTTTGTTCAATTATGGATGTCTGTCCTTTGCCACATTGAGTCTTTTTGGAAGTTTAATTTTTATTCACGCCATACAATCATTTAGCCCCCAGTTTAAAACAAATCATAATAATGATAATTAATCAGTTGCTTTTGTCGGAGCAAAATTATTAATTCATTTGTAAATGTATTCAAAGGAAAAACTTACAAAGCTAACGTCTTTACAAAATTTGAACATAGAAAACGAAAACATGTGAGAGAACGAACATTGCAAAGGGGGTAACTATACTAATGGTGTTATTGGTTCCGTATAATTGACCCCAGTCTGGTATCTGTTCTCGGCTGAATGAATTCGTTTGGGATGAATAAAAACAAGACCAGTAATGAGCCCCCAGATTATATTTGTTTTAAAGAGTCATTGGTTTCAACGAATGTGGTAAAAATATCATCATTTATGCGCCGCTATTGAAAATATACCTCACATTATAGTCCTACACCAAAATATAATTCTACTTTTTTTTTTTCAAATAACAGAGGTAGGTTAGGTAGAAGCTGCACCTGACGTCCATCTTCAACCTACGTCTGCTAATGTCTCCATATGTCTATATCTATATACTGATCTCCATGTTCATTTGTACATACCTGAATATGGTTGTACGAGTCAACAGAATGTTTGTGTTTTATATTTGTATTACATACAGAAAAAAAAATACACGGGAGCGACGAGCGATTTCGCTCGGGAAAGTTCCAATGTCGCTCTCGCAAATCCAATAGCGGGAGCGATCCCCCACAAAAAAATCGCTCCCGTGGCAAGATTCAACGTTTTTCATGCATTATCCATCGTTTGGCAATCCCTGAATCCCATCACCATTGATGAAAGGATCAGAGCAAACACAACTTACCCGTGATCAATCATTGCATTATCAATCGATATCATAAACGTAACGCATCAATCAACTTTAATTTGCTGATGTACGTACGTATGTGTACGCGGTATAGCTGCTAGAGTTCAATGGCTTACCTAGCCTAGCTTCGTATTAGCTGCATGCGGGCGTATACTAGTAGATGTTGACTAGACTTTACACGACTATCGTGCTACATAATGTCGCTAGTTGCGAATTGCATGGCACCTGTATGCAGGGAAGTTCATTGGTTGCATGCAGCTAGCTGCCCAATCAACGCGCTGACTACATGTACAATGCACCATTGACTAAATAACAGTAACTGGATCGAATCATCAAAAATTCAAAGTGCAAGAGTTAAAGAGTGAGTTAAACTGATTAAGAGAGCTAGTGTAAACTGAGCATTGAGAATGAGAAGTTGAGAACTACATGCTAATGGATTAATCAAATAATCATATAAACAGGTTTAACCTATTAGGTTGCTATAACTAGATTAATACCAAGTAATGAAAATTACATAGTGACCTTGTACTGCTACCATAGAAGACCTGCATAGTACAATGCAGAACAGCAGAAAGTCAGAAACTACTAATTTTATTCTACAAAACTCTGCAAGTGGATCTTAAACAACTAAACAAGGAAACTCAGTAATTTGCATCATATTGAAATCCATTAACTAATTTGACATGTTTGTATCAATACATTACAATAATGACCTGTAAATTTGCATGTATCTTATTCTTCCCCCACCCATCACCATCCCCCCAAAATTAAAGGCTTTTTTGTTAAAAAAAAAAAAGTTATTTTTCATGCACATGAGTAATGAGTTAGCCTTCCAATAGTTTGAAGGAAATCGAACCTGCAAAAACATGGCTCTGGAAATATAAAAAATGGCTCTGGTAATTCAAAAAATGGCTCTGGTGAAAAAAAAATGAAAAATGGCTCTGGAAAAAAAGTATTTTTTCCCTGATTGCATAAGGACATAAGAATAAAGGAGACTACAAGAGACCATAAGGCCTACACTAGGCAGCTCCGTATCCATCACCACCTGTCATCCCCATCCATAAAGTTGTCTAATAATTAGTTTCAGCGCTTACTACATGGTTACTAAGTTTATTCCATTCATCGACCACCCTATTAGTAAATCAGTTCTTGTCTATTTATTCTTAAATCTAAATTCGTCCAGTTTATTACTGCGAGTCCTGCCCTGTTGTTTTAATATGATGACCTTGTTTGCATCACCCTTGTTATAACCTTTGATCCACTTGAACACTTCTATTAGATCACCCCGCACTCTGCGTCTTTCCAGAGAGTGTAAGTTCAAGTGGCTAAGCTTCTCTTCGTAAGGCAAATTTCTGAGTCCATGTATCATTTTGGTCATCCTTCTCTGTACTGATTCTAATGAATTGATGTCCATTCTGTAGGACGGAGACCAAAACCCGCATAGTCAAGGATGGGTAGATAGAGTTTAATAATTACATCTGCACTTTTATTCGTTACCGTCGTAGCAATGAAACCTAATGCACTGTTATCTTTATTTCTGGCGCTAATACACTGCTTCCTGGTTTTAAGGTCCGGACTCACCAGAACTCACAAGTCCGGAGTGCAACTCGGAAGCCTTGTGTTTACCTCGCTCAGAGTTATGAAATATCTATTCGGAAAATCGATGTAATGACTATAAAGGTAGTGTATATAGAATTAGCTCTGGTCATCAAAGGATTACAAAGGCGGAGCATGCCGACAGGAGACCTTTTGGTCCATATCTAGGTCGGATGCGAAAAAAATCATAATAATAATAAAATGATAAATAAAAACTATAATAATATAAATAACAAATAAAATACACAAATAAATGCATAGGTATAGTTAAATAATAAACAAACAGGTAAATAGTAAATAATGATAAATTGACATATAACTAATGATAAATGAATATCAAACAGAGAAATGATAACAAAACAAAAACAAATAGTATAAGATAAATTATAATTATTACAGCATCTTGCTTAGGTTTTTATCTAAATGATTCTTAAATCTTCGAACTGAACTACATTGCACTACCTGTGCAGGAAGTTTATTCCATTCATTAACTACACGGTTGGCAAAGTTGTTTCTACCTACTTCCAAATTGAATCTATTTCCGGACAGTTTGAGACCATTGTTTCTTTTCAGATTCTCATTCAATGTGAAATTTTGTCACTTTTTATGTCAATTCCCTTTAGAATTTTAAAGACCTGTATCAAGTCACCTCTGAGTCTACGCTTTTTTAGGGAAAAAAGATTCATATGTTTTAGTCGATTTTCGTATGATTTTTTTTTTTTTTTTTTTTTTTTTTATCAGTTTTGTGGCTCGCCATTGTACTTTTTCCAGTCTGTTAATGTCTTTAATGAGATTCGGTGACCATACGGAAACAGGATATTCCAAATGTGGACGAACTAACGATTTATATAGCATGTTAATGAGTGATGGACTTTTGAAATCAAAAGATCGCGCAATCAGTCCTAGACTCTTATTTGCTTTCTCAGATGCTGAAATACACTGCTTGGATTATTTGAGGTCGTTGCTGATAATTACGCCCAGATCTTTTTCACTATTCACTTTTGTTAACGAATTTCCAAATAACTTGCAATCGTACTTACTGAGATTTTTACCTATGTGCATTACCTTGCATTTACTTGTGTTAGATTTCATTAGCCACTTTTCAGACCATTGCTGTAATTTATCTAAATCTTCTTGAATATCTAATTGGTTTAAGTGATCATTTGCCATTCCGCACAGTTTTGTATCATCAGCAAATTTGGAAACAGTAGATTTTAGTCCATGGTCTATATCATTTGTATATACTATGAATAGAGGTGGCCCAGGAACGGAACCCTGAGGAACTCCACTTGTAACATTTTTCCATCTAGAAGTTTTTCCATTTAAAACAACTCTCTGTTTTCGACCATTCAACCAATTACTAGTCCAACTTAATAGGCTACCACTTATTCCGTGTAAAGCTAATTTAGTAAGTAGTTTTTCGTGTGGGACGGTATCAAAAGCTTTTGCAAAGTCTAGATATATTGGATCTATATTGTTTCTTTTGTCATAATTCGAGATAACTGTGTTGTAGAATTCGAGTAAGTGACGCAAGAACGTTTCCGTCAGAAACCATGGTGGCTATCATTTATCAAACAGTTACTTTCTAAATGATGTTCGATAGCATCTCTCATGATAGTTTCCATTATTTTTCCTACGATTGAAGTCAAACTTATAGGCCTATAGTTATGTGGCTTCTTTTTGTCACCTTTTTGAATATGGGAGTAACTTTGGCTAGCTTCCATTCTCTTGGGACATCTCCGGGTATAATGGATTTTTTGAAAATAATTTCTAATGGAACAACAATCTCATTTTTCATTTCTTTTAAGGTTCTTGGATGCCAACCGTCAGGCCCTGGTGTTTTATTAACTTTGAGTTTATACACCTTTTAATTTTTTCTTTTGTTAAATTTACCGTAGTAAGTTTACCCTAGGCTTTTCACAGGTTTCAGTTTGGAGTTCACTTTGAGGTGTTTTGTTTACGAATACCGAGCTAAAATAATTGTTTAAAATATTACACATTCCTTCATTTGAATATTCAAGTTGACCGTCAGTAGATAATAGTGGACCAATGTGATTCCTAACAATCTTTTTATCTCTAATGTAACTATAGAATTCTTTGGTATTCTCTTTGGATTTATCAGCGATGTTCATTTCGTATTGCCGTTTTCTTTTTCTTATTGTCTTTTTTAAATCTCTCTGTATTGATACATAGCTTTCATAGTCATTAGATACACCCGAGCACTTATATTTCTTATAAGCCTGTCTCTTTTTAGCAATACTTTTTTCAGTTTCTTTGTCGAGCCACTTTGGGCGAGCCTGATTTGGGGGACGTCTGTCCTTAAAAGGAATGTAAGTATGAATCATCTTAGTGAGCGTATTTTGAAATATTTCCCACATCTGATCTACAGGCCTTTCGTTTAATTTTGCCTCCCAATCTGTAAGCTGAAGCTCCTGACGTAGTCCTGTGAACTGAGCTTTACTGAAATCGGTTATTTTAGAAACACAAATATCTATTCGAAATTTTTTTAGGAGTTTGAATCTAAATAAGTTGTGATCGCTATTTGCAACAGTTTCACCGACCACCATGCTTTCGCGGCTAGTGATCAATAGATCGAGTAAGTTTCCATATCTTGTTGGCCCTTATGCATGCAGAATTAACTAATTGTCACCAAGAAAATCAATCAAGCGACTACCTATATGGCCATGTTCAAGGGTCATCCAATCAATGTCAATAAAATTGAAATCACCCATTATCAATAAATCCCGGTTGCAGAAACTAGACAGTTCTTGAAATAACAGTTTGTCGTCTGCTAATGATTATGTCTTTGGCCTATATATTACACCTATATTCATTTTTTGTCCATTTGTAGGGGTTAACTCAACCCACAAACTATCATATGTTTCACTTTCTCTAAGACACAAGCATGAACATTGTTTTTAACGTACAACAGAACACCCCCACCTTTCTTGTGGTTTCTACATGAGAACTTACTGCTTATTTACACCAATATATATACATATATATATATATATATATATATATATATATATATATATATATATATATATATATTGAGGCATTCTGCTATATGTTGTACTAAAACTATTCCTCTATACATTTTGTAGTCTGTCTTGTCTCCTTCATTTTGCACGTTGGGCATACTATAGATTTATTACAATCCTCAGGTACTTTTCCCACATCTCAGCATTTGCCACAGAATCTCTTCTTCCCCAATATTCTCTAATATCTGAGATGGAATCGTGTCTTCTCCAGATTTTTTTTTTTTTTTTTTTTTTAATTTCTATTTCATCATGTGTGATTGGTCCCTCGTCTGATTCTAGAATTGCATATATATTGCTCTCTGGTTCATTTGCATCCTCGTTATTTTGTATATTCAACAGATTTTTGAAGTAATTATTTTCATCTGTTAATTTCCTTGGTGACTGAACAGTTGTTCTCCATTTTCATCTTTAGCAGCATATGACGGCGGTGCTGATACCTTTCTAAAGGTTTTAGCTATTTTGTGAATTAACTGTCTAGTTGCTTCTAAATCTTGTTCCAGATCTCTCCCTATTTTCTCTAACGATATATCTTTTTCTTTGTTTTTCAATCTCTCTCCCTCTCTTCTAGCTTCAACATACTCCTCTAGATCTTTTGTTCTCCTCTTTCTCATCCTTTTCGGAATTCTTTTTTTTTTTTATGACAAGCCCACCGGCTGCGCCGGCCCGGCTACGCCCCTTTTTAGGAAAATGAAATATCAAAATCATATTGCTTTTTATTTCTTGTCAACATCTAGCTGTTCTCGCAAGTCATCTACATAGGCGATTTGTGCTGGTGTTAAATTTCCGTTCAAAACATCCTTTTTATATTTTTTTAATTCTTTTTTTTCCTTTAATTAATATATATATTTTTTTTACTTGCTTTTCTTGTTTCAAAACTTTGCGAATTGTTAAAGCTTTTGCTTTGGCCTCTCTCCGTTCCTTTCTAGCCTCCTTCTTCTTCATTCGTTCTTCTTCTTCTTCTTCTTCGAGTTCTTCTTCTTCGAGTTCTTCTTCTTCTTCGAGTTCTTCTTCTTCTTCTTCGAGTTCTTCTTCCTCTTCTTCGAGTTCTTCTTCTTCTTCGAGTCCTTCTTCTTCAAGTTCTTCTTCTTCTTCGAGTTCTTCTTCTTCTTCGAGTTCTTCGAGTTCTTCTTAAAGTTCTTCTTCTTCTTCTTCGAGTTCTTCTTCGAGTTCTTCTTCTTCTTCTTCGAATTCTTCTTCGAGTTCTTCTTCTTCTTCTTCTTCTTCTTCTTCTTCTTCTTCTTCTTCGAGTTCGTCGAGTTTTTCTTTTTCGAGTTCTTCTTCGAGTTCTTCTTCTTCTTCTTCTTCGAGTTTTTCGACTTCTTCTTCTTCTTCTTCGAGTTTTTCGAGTTCTTCTTCTTCTTCTTTGAGTTTTTCGAGTTCTACTTCTTCTTCAGAACAGCAGAAAGTCAGAAACTACTAATTTTATTCTACAAAACTCTGCAAGTGGATCTTAAACAACTAAACAAGGAAACTCAGTAATTTGCATCATATTGAAATCCATTAACTAATTTGACATGTTTGTATCAATACATTACAATAATGACCTGTAAATTTGCATGTATCTTATTCTTCCCCCACCCATCACCATCCCCCCAAAATTAAAGGCTTTTTTGTTAAAAAAAAAAAAGTTATTTTTCATGCACATGAGTAATGAGTTAGCCTTCCAATAGTTTGAAGGAAATCGAACCTGCAAAAACATGGCTCTGGAAATATAAAAAATGGCTCTGGTAATTCAAAAAATGGCTCTGGTGAAAAAAAAATGAAAAATGGCTCTGGAAAAAAAGTATTTTTTCCCTGATTGCATAAGGACATAAGAATAAAGGAGACTACAAGAGACCATAAGGCCTACACTAGGCAGCTCCGTATCCATCACCACCTGTCATCCCCATCCATAAAGTTGTCTAATAATTAGTTTCAGCGCTTACTACATGGTTACTAAGTTTATTCCATTCATCGACCACCCTATTAGTAAATCAGTTCTTGTCTATTTATTCTTAAATCTAAATTCGTCCAGTTTATTACTGCGAGTCCTGCCCTGTTGTTTTAATATGATGACCTTGTTTGCATCACCCTTGTTATAACCTTTGATCCACTTGAACACTTCTATTAGATCACCCCGCACTCTGCGTCTTTCCAGAGAGTGTAAGTTTAAGTGGCTAAGCTTCTCTTCGTAAGGCAAATTTCTGAGTCCATGTATCATTTTGGTCATCCTTCTCTGTACTGATTCTAATGAATTGATGTCCATTCTGTAGGACGGAGACCAAAACCCGCATAGTCAAGGATGGGTAGATAGAGTTTAATAATTACATCTGCACTTTTATTCGTTACCGTCGTAGCAATGAAACCTAATGCACTGTTATCTTTATTTCTGGCGCTAATACACTGCTTCCTGGTTTTAAGGTCCGGACTCACCAGAACTCACAAGTCCGGAGTGCAACTCGGAAGCCTTGTGTTTACCTCGCTCAGAGTTATGAAATATCTATTCGGAAAATCGATGTAATGACTATAAAGGTAGTGTATATAGAATTAGCTCTGGTCATCAAAGGATTACAAAGGCGGAGCATGCCGACAGGAGACCTTTTGGTCCATATCTAGGTCGGATGCGAAAAAAATCATAATAATAATAAAATGATAAATAAAAACTATAATAATATAAATAACAAATAAAATACACAAATAAATGCATAGGTATAGTTAAATAATAAACAAACAGGTAAATAGTAAATAATAATAAATTGACATATAACTAATAATAAATGAAAATCAAACAGAGAAATGATAACAAAACAAAAACAAATAGTATAAGATAAATTATAATTATTACAGCATCTTGCTTAGGTTTTTATCTAAATGATTCTTAAATCTTCGAACTGAACTACATTGCACTACCTGTGCAGGAAGTTTATTCCATTCATTAACTACACGGTTGGCAAAGTTGTTTCTACCTACTTCCAAATTGAATCTATTTCCGGACAGTTTGAGACCATTGTTTCTTTTCAGATTCTCATTCAATGTGAAATTTTGTCACTTTTTATGTCAATTCCCTTTAGAATTTTAAAGACCTGTATTAAGTCACCTCTGAGTCTACGCTTTTTTAGGGAAAACAGATTCATATGTTTTAGTCGATTTTCGTATGATTTTTTTTTTCTTTTTTCTTTTTTCTATCAGTTTTGTGGCTCGCCATTGTACTTTTTCCAGTCTGTTAATGTCTTTAATGAGATTCGGTGACCATACGGAAACAGGATATTCCAAATGTGGACGAACTAACGATTTATATAGCATGTTAATGAGTGATGGACTTTTGAAATCAAAAGATCGCGCAATCAGTCCTAGACTCTTATTTGCTTTCTCAGATGCTGAAATACACTGCTTGGATTATTTGAGGTCGTTACTGATAATTACGCCCAGATCTTTTTCACTATCCACTTTTGTTAACGAATTTCCAAATAACTTGTAATCGTACTTACTGAGATTTTTACCTATGTGCATTACCTTGCATTTACTTGTGTTAGATTTCATTAGCCACTTTTCAGACACAAATATCTATTCGAAATTTTATCAGGAGTTTGAATCTAAATAAGTTGTGATCGCTATTTGCACCAAATTCACCGACCACCATGCTTTCGCGGCTAGTAATCAATAGATCGAGTAAGTTTCCATATCTTGTTGGCCCTTATACAAGCAGAATTAACTAATTGTCACCAAGAAAATCAATCAAGCGACTACCTATATGGCCATGTTCAAGGGTCATCCAATCAATGTCAATAAAATTGAAATCACCCATTATCAATAAATCCCGGTTGCAGAAACTAGACAGTTCTTGAAATAACAGTTTGTCGTCTGCTAATGATTATGTCTTTGGCCTATATATTACACCTATATTCATTTTTTGTCCATTTGTAGGGGTTAACTCAACCCACAAACTATCATATGTTTCACTTTCTCTAAAACACAAGCATGAACATTGTTTTTAACGTACAACAGAACACCCCCACCTTTCTTATGGTTTCTACATGAGAACTAACTGCTTATTTACACCAATATATATATATATATATATATATATATATATATATATATATATATATATGTATATATATATATATATATATTGAGGCATTCTGCTATATGTGGTACTAAAACTATTCCTCTATACATTTTGTAGTCTGTCTTGTCTCCTTCATTTTGCACGTTGGGCATACTATAGATTTATTACAATCCTCAGGTACTTTTCCCACATCTCAGCATTTGCCACAGAATCTCTTCTTCCCCAATATTCTCTAATATCTGAGATGGAATCGTGTCTTCTCCAGATTTTTTTTTTTTTTTTTTTTTTTTTAATTTCTATTTCATCATGTGTGATTGGTCCCTCGTCTGATTCTAGAATTGCATATATATTGCTCTCTGGTTCATTTGCATCCTCGTTATTTTGTATATTCAACAGATTTTTGAAGTAATTATTTTCATCTGTTAATTTCCTTGGTGACTGAACAGTTGTTCTCCATTTTCATCTTTAGCAGCATATGACGGCGGTGCTGATACCTTTCTAAAGGTTTTAGCTATTTTGTGAATTAACTGTCTAGTTGCTTCTAAATCTTGTTCCAGATCTCTCCCTATTTTCTCTAACGATATATCTTTTTCATTGTTTTTCAATCTCTCTCCCTCTCTTCTAGCTTCAACATACTCCTCTAGATCTTTTGTTCTCCTCTTTCTCATCCTTTTCGGATTTTTTTTTTTTTTTTTTTTTTTTTTTTTTATGACAAGCCCACCGGCTGCGCCGGCCCGGCTACGCCCCTTTTTAGGAAAATGAAATATCAAAATCATATTGCTTTTTATTTCTTGTCAACATCTAGCTGTTCTCGCAAGTCATTTATATAGGCGATTTGTGCTGGTGTTAAATTTCCGTTCAAAACACCCTTTTTATATTTTTTTAATTCTTTTTTTTCCTTTAATTAATATATATATTTTTTTTACTTGCTTTTCTTGTTTTAAAACTTTGCGAATTGTTAAAGCTTTTGCTTTGGCCTCTCTCCGTTCCTTTCTAGCCTCCTTCTTCTTCATTCGTTCTTCTTCTTCGAATTCTTCTTCGAGTTCTTCTTCTTCTTCGAGTTCTTCTTCTTCTTCGAGTTCTTCTTCTTCTTCTTCGAGTTCTTCTTCCTCTTCTTCGAGTTCTTCTTCTTCTTCGAGTTCTTCTTCTTCAAGTTCTTCTTCTTCTTCGAGTTCTTCTTCTTCTTCGAGTTCTTCGAGTTCTTCTTAAAGTTCTTCTTCTTCTTCTTCGAGTTCTTCTTCGAGTTCTTCTTCTTCTTCTTCGAATTCTTCTTCGAGTTCTTCTTCTTCTTCTTCTTCTTCTTCTTCTTCTTCTTCTTCTTCTTCTTCTTCTTCTTCTTCTTCGAGTTCTTCGAGTTTTTCTTTTTCAAGTTCTTCTTCGAGTTCTTCTTCTTCTTCTTCTTCGAGTTTTTCGACTTCTTCTTCTTCTTCTTCGAGTTTTTTGAGTTCTTCTTCTTCTTCTTTGAGTTTTTCGAGTTCTACTTCTTCTTCTTCTTCTTTTTCGAGTTCTTCGAGTTCTTCAAGTTCTTCTTCTTCGAATTGTTCTTCTTCTTCTTCTTCTTCTTCTTCGAGTTCTTCTTCTTCTTTGAGTTCTTTGAGTTCTTTGAGTTCTTCTTCTTCTTCTTCTTCTTCTTCGAGTTCTTCTTCTTCTTCTTCTTCTTCTTCTTCTTCTTCGAGTTCTTCTTCTTCTTCTTCGAGTTCTTCGATTTCTTCTTCGATTTCTTCGAGTTCTTCTTCTTCTTCTTCTTCGAGTTCTTCTTCGAGTTCTTCTTCACCACAGTTGGCGGTGTAACCGATTTACCCCCAAACGCCTTTCGCCTCAGGAAAAAGAAATAATTGTAACAGAATTTTTTTATTTGTAATAATGTCTTACATTGTATAACTTCCTCTGCAAGTCTCATGATCGTCAAATGGAAGGCGTTTCATCCCTCTTCTAAATCTTCTTTTCCATCATCGACGGTTCTATTTTTTATTCAATCTGCATTGGAAGGCTTCTTTACAGTTTTCATTGATCCGATTCTCTATTTTCCTCGCTATGCTTTTCAGATGTTTTGGTTTGGCAATTTCTAGTGTATCCACAACCAGCCTGTTGTCTGAATCGCATCACTGAAAGTTATTTTGCTTTTTTGTTAACACAAGCACCCGGACCTGGCTTCGCCAGGTGTACTTGGCCTACGGCGTAGCTCGCTTTGCTTCGCTTGGCAATATTTCGTAAAGATTCTCTTATCAATATTTCGTAAAGATTCTCTTGGTAATATTTCGTAAAGATTCTCTTGTTAACATTTGGTAAAGATTCTCTTGGCAATATTTCGTAAATATTTTCTCATTAATATTTCGTAAAGATTCTTTTGTCAGAATTCCGTAATTCCGTTTTTATGTATATAGATTCTCTTGGCAATATTTCGTAAAGATTTTCTTAGCGTTATTTCGTTAAGATTCTGTTGGTAATATTTCGTAAAGATTCTCTGAGTCTGAGTCAGATGTGTCCCCGGGAGTTAGTGTTTCCGGTGATGACTCATTTCCGGAGTAGGAGGTTGGAAGGTTTTAGAGAAATATTTTTTTATGTATATAGATCAGATCAATCACGAACTTGTCTGTGCATTATTGCTGTATTCACCTGTACCAAGTCCATCTGTGACTTTCTCGATAATCATGAAAACTATTCATGACACTCATGCACACAAAAATCTAGAAACTGTTCCCCTGATGTGTTCTTTTTTCTGTGAGCTCTTATGACGTGTTCTGTTCCTTGGCCGTCTTTTCCAACGTGTCCATTGAGATCGCCCATGATGACTACATCGTCGTCGTATGGTAAGTCATTCTTAACGCTCTGTGGTTCTTCATAGAACACTTCTATCTCTTCTGCCGGTGTATCTTGCTGATGTGCGTAGACTTGTATAGAATTTAAATTCATTTCATTTGACGAGATCCTCTCGTTTTTCTCTTCCACTCTGCTGATTCTTTGTGTTGGTTCATCATCACCATCCGCTGGGGGCATACGCCAGTGAGCGCGTCGCTTCACTCACGCGCCGGCGCCAGGAAGGGTGAATTCACCGAGATGTGCATGCATATTTCACATAGGCATGCACATCCAGTAAATGTATGGGTGGGCGTGGCCAAACCACGACCACTCATACATTGAATC
This sequence comes from Oratosquilla oratoria, assembly GCF_046742065.1. Classification (NCBI taxonomy): domain Eukaryota; kingdom Metazoa; phylum Arthropoda; class Malacostraca; order Stomatopoda; family Squillidae; genus Oratosquilla; species Oratosquilla oratoria. The sequence goes on from NC_134813.1 coordinate 8,752,591, forward strand.
GCCCCCTCTTTTTTTCGTACAATTCACTATACGTTACAATCCACTTAACATCTAATACAGTTCACGTTGGAAAGGGTGCATTCACCGAGATGTGCATACGTATTTCATATACGTATGCACATCTTGTGAATGTATGAGTGTGTGTGGTTGGGCCCACACACATATGTAAAATCACCCTCCAAACGGGCTCGCATCAAAAACCCGTGGGAGCTTCACTCCCGAATTATACACACACAGTACCCGCTAGGGGCGGGCTCCATTTCCGTGCAGTCGTTGATCAGCTTCGCCCCGAGGTGGTCCTTGGAGTTCTTGGCTTCTCGACTTTGAGTCGGTCGCGAAGAACCTTGGACTTATCTACTCAATTAGATTACTTTGTTTTATTATTTTTATTTTATTTATTTATTTCATTTTTTCATTTTTTTTATTTATTCTTTTAATTTTATTTTGTTTCGTTTTATTAAATTTCTTTTCGTTTCGTTTCGTTTTGTTTTGTTTCATTTCATTTAATTTTCGTTTTCCAAAAATGGGCTTGTGCTCAAGTTTTTTTTTTCCGAGACCATTTGGGTATTAGCGCTGAAGAAGAACCTCTCCAAAAGTTTTTCGTTTCCATTTTCCTATTTTTGTTTTTTACGTTTTGTCTGTCGACTTCATGTGTCGGTCTTCAAGTGTTGGTCACGAAGACCCAACGTAGCTATGATGACACTCGCTCGGCTCGTCGACTAGAAAAAAAAAAAAAAAAAAAAAAAACGAATTACTTTTCATCAGTTAACCCGTCCGCCAAAGCCGACCACGGCGATTTAATTTTCTTCGGTCGACTCGCCCACCAAACCCAACCACGTTTCCCGCCTTTCGCTGAAAAAAGGCACCTCGTGTCAAGTTCCACGAGGAGAAGCTCACAGGACGTTCTTCACCGAAGGACGCTCTCGTTCCTTCCTCCAGGAGCAGGACGGCGACGCCGGTGTGTCCTTCGACAGTTATCACCAAAGTCGCCTTTTTATGTCCTGCATTCCGTCCTTGGCTCCATAGTTTCTAGTCGGCGCATTCAGCTGCCGTTCTTCTTTTTTATCTAATTTTATTCGACTCGTTGTGTTTGCTGGCTGCCTCTGGCCTTTGCCGTTGAGTCTTGCCGAGGGCCAAAATAGTGTCCGTTCATCGTCGCCGAAGTCCCCCAAAAGTCCTCGAGGTTCTTCGGGAAGACGACGAGTCCACGACTGGCAAACAGACGTCCCGGATGAAGGATATTTGGGTACACGCTTACGTGTGTGTATGCATGTATGTTTGTATGTATATTTATAGGTAGACACAGGCATACGTATGTGTATGTATGCATGTATGATTGCGCATGTATGTGAACACGTATACGTGAATATATAAATGTATGCATATATCCTTGTATGTATGTATGTATGCCTGTGTATAAGCGTGTACGTATATGTATGAAAGTGTGAATGTATAGAGGCATTCACATGTGTATGTATGCACATATGTAACTTAGGACATATGTATGCAAGTATGCACGTATGTATATACGTGTGCATGATAACATCTATGCATGTTTGCATGACTTCATATATGCATATATATATGTATACATGCATTTATGTATGCACGTATATGCGAATGTATGTATATACGTATGTATTGACGTATATATGTATGTCTATATGTATATATGCACGTATGTATCCGTGTAGGTATGCATATATGGATGTTTGCATGTATGCATGTACGAGTATACATGTATGCATGTATGTGGATGCGTGTATGTAAGTATACATACCTGCATGCACCTATGTATGTACTTATATATAATTGTGCATAAGGATATATATATATATATATATATATATATATATATATATATATATATATACATATACATGCATGTGTGCATGTCCGCATGTATACGTGTGTATGTGCATGTATACAAGTATGCATGGGTACATGTGTGCAAGTAGGCATTAATGCATGTATGTGTATTAGCATACATGTATGCATTTAGTCAATTATATATGAATGCATGCATGTATAAATGAATGTATGCATGCATGTACGCATGTAAATATGTGAACATGTGTGCATTTATGTACGTATGAGTATATGCATGTATGCATATATACATGTGCGCATGTATATGTACGTATGCATTGATATATGCGTGTATACATACTGTATATGGGTGTATGGATATATGTATGCATGTATATATTCATGATTGTATGTACTATTGCCAGCTGTATCGCGATTCCAACTCGTCCAGACCAGTCACCAACATGGGCGCATTCCGTGCTTGGCTCTCGTCGAGTACGGACCAACACCTGGAGGTGTGAAACTGTCGCCACGACACGGTGCTCAGTGGTTACTAACGAGCTGTGAACCCCTGGTGACCGAACGAGCACTTACGACGATCACTGGACAGAGTGGCCCACGACTTTCACCACGGCTGGAGCGAGTGGTGGACGGGAACTCGGAAACTATTTAGAGGAAGAAAGAACTGCAATAGCATTGTTGAAACGTGACCTGTATCTAACTGATAGCGAGTCGGACATGGAAGTGCAATGGCCAACACCTGTAGATGCAGCGGATAAGAAATGGCAGGAGGTTGTCGATAAGAGAAACATGAGGAGACGACAGTAATCACGACAAAACAGCGGAAGTGATAGTGAAAATGCCCGGCATTAGAAGCTGAATATTGATTCATGTGCTAGAAAAGAAAGCTTAGTGAAAGAAAAGGGTCAGCAATTGAGTGTGACAGGAGCGGAACAGACAAGCAAAGTAATTACAGAGAGGAAAAAATTGTACAAAGGTAGATGGGAGTAATAGAAAATGGGTGCTAAGAGTTTAGATATCCTAACTTGGAATGTGAAAGGTCTACGCTCTAGAACCACTGATATACATGCTTATCTGATGTTATACGATATAGATGTTATAGCCCTCCAGGAAACGGCTACTGAAGATGACACTATATTAAAACTACGAAATTATCAGGGCTACTACCTAGCAGCAGATACAGGAGAGAGAACAATATTAGAGGTCTATTAACATACATTAAAAAGACATACCAACTGAACTGATATCCTATAGTATAAGAAATTAAATAGAAACTCGAATTGTTAAGATCTATACTGAAGGAAATACAATACTCATCGTCAACATGTATGTACATCCACATAAATTTTAGTGATGATATGCCAGAGTGCTTATTTAATTATGTATGTTTACTAGTTGGTGATATCAATGCTAGACATGAACGACTCGGCACTATGTGTGTCAACAACATTAATGGTACAAGATGGTTAAACACTGAGAAATAATGAACCTACTCACTTACGTGGAGGGAGGTTAGACTATGCTGTGCTTTTCAATATGTTTGTATTTTCAGCAAATGCTAATGTAGTCAGTAACCTTGTAAGTGATCCTTTTGCCTTGTCAGTTAATATTCATATTGACAAAATACAGAGGAATGGACATTGACAAAGGTACAAGTTGCCAGAAAGCAAGAATAACGAACTAACTGCAACTATACAAAAATGGTATGCTGCATATGAAATAGAGGATGTTGATTTTTTTTCGGGGCCTATTACAGGCCGTCTATCCTGTACTAACAGAATGTAATTTTAAAGAGATGAGCAGAAGAAAACATAATTATACTAATGATAAGATTGTTCAAGGATGAAGCAAACTACTCAAAAATCGCATAAAGACTGGAGTGTGGATCGAAGCAATGAGAGCATTAAAGCAGCACTGGTAGAAACTGCGAAAATGTGTACAGAAAACAAACAAAAAGTGAGAAATAAGTATTGGATGTAATTTTTTTATGGAAAATAGGCAAAACAAAAAAATTAGGGGATGTATGGAAAGAGGTAAATAAAGTTAGGGGAATTCATCGTAAGGGAAGTTCCTTCCCCGATGCTAAAGAAAAAGCTAATGAACTCGTTATGAAATGGTCTAAAGCTCTAAATCTACTAGTCTAAATGAACTACCACCCGAAGTGCAGACCTCGTTAAAAGAAAAGAGCAGTTTTAGAAAAGATATAGTACAGTGTCAGATTACATTACTCGCTGATACGTGTGTACCTATAACAACACGAAGAATTACTTAATGCTTTAAAGTATGGAAAATCAACAGCACCAGGGAATGATGGAATAACCTATGTTATCGTTCATTGCTTGACTGGAATCAAGAATGGACAGCTATTAGATCTGGTCAATATGTCATATGAAACTTGTTATTTACCCCAGGTTTGGAAAATGCTATAATTGTACCGGTTCCAAAGAGCAATGATGACTTTCGTCCAATATCTATGACGTCCTGCTTCCGTAAAACTATGGAAAGGGTAATACTAAACAGATTGTTATGCAAGATTGAAGAGTTACTGTCGCCGAACCTGTATGGTTTTATGCAAGGGAAAAGCACTGCTGACTGTGTAATGAACTGCTTAAATAATCCTGAGGCTACCTGCAGGGCATTCATAAATATAAAAGGACCATTTGACCGGGCAAATAAAGAGGTGATATTAGAAGAACTTGTGAACTTGGGAGTCACTGGGAAACTACTTAAGTGGATACAAAATCATATGAGTGATAGAAAGGCAAGAGTGTGGCTACAAGGGTCATATTCTATAGAAAAAGATATCGAGTTGGGAACTCCACAAGGAGGTGTTTTGAGTCCTACTCTGTTTAATGTATTAATGAACGTCATAGCAAAACATGAGTTTCCCAGTGGCACTCAGGTTATCATATATGCAGATGACATCCTAATGCAATGCAAAGATATGAAAATACTGCAAGAAGCCCTAAATGACCTTGTACAACTGAGAAGAAAGAAAGAGGATTGGCATCCGGAATATCTAAAGCAGATTTTTTTTTTTAAAGAAGATTGATGAACTCCCTAAAAAGAATTTTGTACACATATACTGGCGATGGGTCTATCTTGAATAATAGGCGAGCAGGATGTGAAGTATTTATCAGAGACTACTCTTGTAATGGCAGTTATATTGATGAAAGAATTAGCAGAAGACTTGTGGCAATATATCAACCACACAGGCTGAGTTACATGCCATCCACGAAGGATTAAAATTTGTAAAAACGATGGTTAAAGACATATATGAACTTGTAGATAGTAGAAGTTCTTTGGAAGCTCTTCGAAGTAAACAAAATGATAACCATGTAACAAACGCATGTAAACAGATTATTATAGGATTACAAGAAAGGAATTGTCACGTGCGATTTATATGGATACCCTCACATGTGGGAATCCACTTGAATGAAATGGCTGACGAATTGGCTATAAATGCAACGAAACAACCACATGTTACCAGCATAAAGATGAGAAAGAGTGAAATGAGAAAGAGGAGACATCAATGGGTACAGATAAAACTGAATGAGGTTATTTTACATAGTGAAAGCTTGCAGCATTACCTATATGTATTACAAAATAGTAAAGTGACCTATGGGAAAAAAATATTATATGTAGATACAGTCATAATGAGGATTAGACTAAGGTATAAGTATTACTGGCAGATAACTGGAAGGAATGGGGAGAGCTGTCAGATATGTCAGGAGAGAAATACGCACACATTAGAACATTATATTTTAGAATGTGAACTTGTTCGACCTTATAGAAACAACTCTCTAACATCTGTTAAAGAACAGATATGTTGGATTTTGAATAACGATATTGTAAAGAAGATTCTTAAACACTATAAAAAATTTGCACCACGACTGTCATGTTTTTTGAGAAGCAACATACTGTATAAAACATAAACTGTGGTTGAGGGTGAAGAACAGTATACTGCCTACATCCTTTTGATGTAAATTATCAATGAATTGTTCAATTTCAAATCAATTTCAATTGAGACATGCAATTTATTTTAAAGGATACGCAAGGGTAAAAAGATTGAGAAACGCTGTTGTAGGCTTCCCCAAGAACATCTCAGGAATGTGTTCTACATTCGGTCCTGTTTGATAAACTCTCGGCAGAAGGGTCGTTGTGGCGTGACGGTACGATCTTCGCCTTCTATGAAGCAAGCCGTTCGGGCGAGGGTTCGAATCCTAGTAGGAGAGTTTATTTCCAAATGTCAAAATGACACAAAAACATTTGTCGGAAGATTAGCCTGCATAAAGGATTTGATGAAATACAGTACATACCACTTTCCACACGAGTGCCCTCGGCAGAAGGGTCGTTGTGGCGTGACGGTACGATCTTCGCCTTCTACGAAGCAAGCCGCTCGGGCGAGGGTTCGAATCCCAGTAGGAGAGTTTATTTCCAAATGTCAAAATGACACAAAAACATTTGTCGGAAGACTAGCCTACATAAAGGATTTGATGAAATACAGTACATACCACGTTCCACACGAGTGCCCTCGGCAGAAGGGTCGTTGTGGCGTGACGGTACGATCTTCGCCTTCTATGAAGCAAGCCGCTCGGGCGAGGGTTCGAATCCCAGTAGGAGAGTTTATTCCCAAATGTCAAAATGACACAAATACATTTGTCGGAAGATTAGCCTGCATAAAGGATTTGATGAAATACAGTACATGCCACTTTCCACACGAGTGCCCTCGGCAGAAGGGTCGTTGTGGCGTGACGGTACGATCTTCGCCTTCTACGAAGCAAGCCGTTCGGGCGAGGGTTCGAATCCCAGTAGGAGAGTTTATTTCCAAATGTCAAAATGACACAAAAACATTTGTCGGAAGATTAGCCTGCATAAAGGATTTGATGAAATACAGTACATACCACTTTCCACACGAGTGCCCTCGGCAGAAGGGTCGTTGTGGCGTAACGGTACGATCTTCTTCTACGAAGCAAGCCGCTCGGGCGAGGGTTCGAATCCCAGTAGGAGAGTTTATTTCCAAATGTCAAAATGACACAAAAACATTTGTCGGAAGACTAGCCTGCATAAAGGATTTGATGAAATACAGTACATACCACGTTCCACACGAGTGCCCTCGGCAAAAGGGTCGTTGTGGCGTGACGGTACGATCTTCGCCTTCTATGAAGCAAGCCGCTCGGGCGAGGGTTCGAATCCCAGTAGGAGAGTTTATTCCCAAATGTCAAAATGACACAAAAACATTTGTCGGAAGATTAGCCTGCATAAAGGATTTGATGAAATAGTACATACCACGTTCCACACGAGTGCCCTCGGCAAAAGGGTCGTTGTGGCGTGACGGTACGATCTTCGCCTTCTATGAAGCAAGCCGCTCGGGCGAGGGTTCGAATCCCAGTAGGAGAGTTTATTTCCAAATGTCAAAATGACACACACACACACACACACACACACACACACACACACACACACACACACACACACACACACACACACACACACACACACATATATATATATATATGTATATGTATATATATGTATGTGTGTGTGTTTTTGTCTCTACCCATCTATGTCTTTCTCTGGTTGTCTGTATTTCTGTGTGTGTGTCTGTGCGCGCGCGTCTATGTGTTTGTGTATCTGTCTGTCTACCTTTGTCTGTCTGTCTTACTTTCTGTTTGTCTGTTTGTCGCTGCCTGCCTCTGTCTTTGTCTCTCTCTTTGAATTTCTCTGTTAGTGTCTATGTCTCTGTACATACATATACAAGTTTTTAGTATATAATCCTTATAAACCATTTTTTCTAGAAAAGAAAATGGCTTGAATATTGCAACACCAATTTTTTTTTTTTTTCATCTGTCATTCGTGCTATTATCAATATGCTAATAAACTTGTTTGGATCATAATTGTAGATGCCGTGATGAAAATTTTTTAAGTTCATGTAATATACAAACTCTATGTTTATCTTTAGTGACTTCTTACACGTTATTTTGCTCGAAGCCCAAGACTCTAATGTGAGCTGAAGAGAGCTGATTGAAGATGCAATTATAATGTACATTAGTTGAATGTCCCTCTGATTCTCTTTGACGTCTCACCGGTTTAGACAGAAAAGACACATTCCTTCCCCGATCGTGTTGAGCTTGCATACCGGAGTCAGCATTGGGTTCGTGTATAGCCGGCCCCTTGAAAGACCAATAGGTCACCTGCCGCTGGGACTACCGCCCCACTACAAAACATTTGACCTCACCCAGCCACGCCCGTGCGTGCTCCTACTGGACGACGCCTTTGGCACAATTCATTTTCAGAACGAGAGACTATTCGAGCCCTTACCACGCATTGTGGCCTGAGATCTCCTTCATATTCATTTTCGGTTGAAGAGGACGTCTTTCAAATGAAAGTGTTTCCGGAAGGGCGAATGATCAAATCGCCATTTTTCCACGTGGGCTCTTCTTTACGGATGTCGAGGTAACAGTTATTGCGTATCTTCTAAGCACTGTAACCTCAGTGGCTCTCACCTTCCCGCCGGTCCTTCGTGAGCTCGAAATTAGACAAAACTTTTGTGAGGGACACGTTATGCATACAAGTATCAATGGGAGATTTATCGCTCTGAGTATCATCTCTTAGGGGAGCGCTGTAATGGCGTCTTCACACCAGAAGCGGTTCCACAGAGATAAATGAAATAGATGTGGCTGTACAAAAAGTAAGGAGAAAGCCACTACGTAAAAACATAATAAAATAAGGACATAAGAAAGGAGACTGCAAGAGGTCATATGTCTTACACTAGGCACTTCCATGTCCATCACCACCTATCATCCCCATTCATAAAGCACCTCTTAAAAGAAACGGAAGTTTCAGCGCTCACTACGTGGTTGCTAAGTCTATTTTATTCGTTGACCAGTCTATTGGTAAAGCAGTTCTTGCCCATTTCCTTCTGAAATATAAAATTGTCCAATTTAAATACATCACTGCGAGTCCTGGCCGGCTGTCTTAAAAAGATGACCTTGTCTTCTTAATGAAGGGTGTGAAACTGCTTCCGATGAAAAATGAAAATGAAAATGAGGTGGAGGCTACTGACTCTCCAGAAGAGAGACTTGACTAGAGAGAGAGAGAGAGAGAGAGAGAGAGAGAGAGAGAGAGAGAGAGAGAGAGAGAGAGAGAGAGAGAGAGAGAGTTGATTTGATTTGATAAATTTATTACGCCTAATGGCGGCAAGCAATTTACAAACTGAAGTACTTACAGAGAGATGAATGTCGCGCAGGACATAGTGGAATCTAAATAATTTAATAATCACTAAGATATGGAAATCTCATGAGGAGTGAATCCAAATTATTCTGTAAGAGATATTTGTAGATTAACATACATAGTAAACATGTCATACATATATATGATGTATAGTATATATTCACATACAGTACAAATAGCAGGGAGAACACGTAACCAATTTTTCGTACCTGGGAAGCGTATTGACAGAAGAGTGTAGATGTAAAAAAGAAATAAAATCAAGGATAGCGATAGCTAAAAGCACATTTCAGAAAATGAAAGGGGTTTTAACAAACAAGAAAATGTCTACAGATATAAGGAGAAGAACAGTTAAAACATTTATATGGTCAACACTATTATATGGTTCAGAAGCGTGGACAATCAGCAAAAAATTGCAGGAAAACTTAGAAGCAGCATAAATGTGGATATGGAGACGAGTATTAAGAGTACCATGGACAGCGAAGAAAACAAATGAAGAAGTATTGAGAGAAATGGAGACAGATAGGGAATTGATGACAACAATAAGGAAAAGACAGTTGCGATTCTTAGGACATATAATGAGAAGGGAAGGGTTGGAAGAGGTGGTGATGACGGGAATGGTGGAGGGAAAGAGAGCAAGAGGAAAGCAGAGGGAGAAGTATATGGACGGGCTGATGAGGGCGACGGGAAATCAACTCAAACCAGCACAGATGTTGCAAGTAACTAGGGACCGTGAACGGTGGCGCTCCATAGTTGCCGAAGTCCAAGAGGATATGGCACGACGATAAGGTAAGGTAATAGGACGGAGACCATGACTGTACCCATTGTCCAAGTCGTTTATGCGCATAATGAACAATAAGGGACCAAAAACCGAACCCTGGGGAACTCTTAAAATTCAAATAGGAAAGTTTATTGCTAGGACAGTTACGAATAAAAGTACAGACATAATTATTAGAATTTATCTAGCGTAACAATCATGGTCTCCGTCCTATAGAATGGACATAAATTCACTAGAATCAGTACAGAGGAGAATGACCAAAATGATACAGGGGTAGAGAAATTTACAGTACCTTTCGA
>NC_134813.1:8767727-8787727 GCF_046742065.1 Oratosquilla oratoria
ACAGGGTGGTAGTTGTCCTTCCCACGTAGGTAGATAGGGGCGTACAGTCCTCCTCTGGGCAGGTGAATTTATATACTACGTGGGATTGACGTATACCATGAGGTTTTGGGGCGGTGTGATTTTTTAGGATTAGGGAAGATGTTTTCTTGCTCCTGTAGTAAATGGTGAGTGATAATTTGTCACGTTCTTTCGTGGGGGTCACATTTCTTTTAATAATGTCTTTCAATATTTTCTCATCCTCTTTATATTTATTGGACATCTGGGACTTAAAGAATATGCGGTGTGTGGTTCCTTCATGTTCTGTGGTAGTGTGATGAGGTTCTTGGTACCAGGTGTCAATAACTCTTCTGAGTGTAGATTGTACTTCGTTGTTGGAGTAACCATTATTAATTAGAAGTTGGTGGACTCTGTCTATCTCCTTCTGGGTGTCTGACCAAGAAGAACAATGGCTAAGGGCTCTTCTAAAAAGGGTGCTGATAGTGGAGTCTCTGTACTTTTTGGGGCACTCACTTTCTCCGCTCATACATAGTCCGGGGTTGGTGTCCTTAACATACACGCTGGAAGAAAAGGAACAGTTAGTCTGTTTAAGGAGGACGTCCAGGAAGGGGAGGGAACCATTTTCACTATGTTCGACAGTGAAATCAATCCCCGACACCTCCATGAGTTTCCTCCTCAAGATTTCAAGGTCTTGGTGTGAATCAGTTTGGACAAAAATATCATCAATATATCTACAGTAAATATTGGGTTTGCTAATTTCACTGAAGACTATTTCCTCTACCGAGCCCATGAAAAAATTGGCAAAGAGAACCCCTAAAGGGGAACCCATAGCAACTCCATCCGTCTGTTGGTAAAGCTTCCCGCTTGGGCAGCGGAAAGGAGACATTTTAGTACAAGTCTCGAGTAGGGAGCGTAGATGTTTTTCAGGTATGGCTAGTCCGGGGGCAGGTCCACTTCTGTATATTTTGTCACAGATAAAGTTTATAGTTCTGTCCACGGAAATGTTAGTGAATAACGAAGTGGCATCCAGCGAGGCTATTATTCCTCGGCTGGGAGCATCTTTTACCAGGTCCAGGAATTCGTGAGACGATGACAAGCTGAATCTGTTTGGGATAAATGGTGTTAAGAGATTATTTAATTTTTTTTTTAGCTAACTTGTACGTAGGTGTAGGTATTTGGCTAATTATAGGTCGGGGGGGGTTATTGGGTTTGTGGGTTTTTACATTACCATAACAGTATCCTGGTTTGTATTCACCAGACAATTTGCACAGCTTGGTACCTCCTTGGACAGCGTTGATAGCGTCAATAATTTTATTGACTCTAGTGACTATTTCAGGGATAGGATTTTTCTGGATGGGTTGGAATTTGGATCTATCCTCTAGAATATTATCAATCTTTTCAAGATATTCTGAGGTGGGGATAAGGACGAATACCGAGGCTTTATCGGCACGTCTTACCGTCACGTCCAGATTATTTCTTAAACGTTGGGCGGCTTCAATGTGTTTTTTCTGTAACACAGAGCTGGTAAATGTGCCACGTTGCTTACCTGCTTCAGCAATAAGTTCTGGCTGTAGGCGTTGGCTGATTTCAATTTTACCTTCATCAGCAAGTTTGAGTATGCTGTCAATAAGGACTTCTATTTCTACCCTCTTTTGGTGAGGTATATATATATATATACATATATATATACATATTATATATATATATATATATATATATATATATATATACATATGTATATATATATACATATTTATACATATATATATACATATATAAATACATATATATATATACATATATATATATATATATATTTACATATATATACATACATGTATATTCATATATATATATATATATATATAACGTTAAAACCACTGTTGGAGTAGAAAAGACTGGAGACGAGGAATCTATATGTTTCGATTGCAAAATGCAATTGTCTTCGGTAGATACAAATAAGAATAGTGAGTGGTACTTAGGTAGCACCCTTGACATGAGAAAGGGGAACATTTGGAGAGGTCTCTATCTTCGGGTCACTCCGTATGTGAGGTCAGGAGGCAAATGTCTTTTTAATAGGCTGGTGGTAAAAAGTCCTGAAATTATATCCGGGGACCATTGTCCCTTTGAATTGTTTATATTGGGCTGGTACTGAATTATAGTAGATTCTACCATTTTTCTCCTGAACTCACATCTGGATCTATAAATAAGCTCAGCTTTGTCCCAGCCTAAACAATGATTAAATTGCTTAACATGTAACACAGCTAAGCTTTCTTGTCCATATTTAATGGAACGTTTATGTTCGATCATCCTAGTGTTCAAATCCCTTCCAGTCTGTCCGATGTCACAACCTTTACATGGAATCGAATATACCCCTTCACTATGCTCTTCTTTCAACCTTTGGTGGACATTTATCACCTTTTTATTAATGGTGTTAGGGTAATAATTAATTAAATTCAATTTGTCTTTGGGAAGAAACTTGGTCTTAGGAATAAATGAAACAGAAAAGGGAACGATTAAGGGGCTCTTGTCCAATGAAAATTTAGAGGAAATGGGGGCGGTGTTGAAAAAATTGTATCTCGCTCGGCTAAGGGCTTTGACAAAGAACCAATCCGGATAAGCTAATTTACTAAGTTGAGATTTTATTAAATTAAGTTCTTCTTCTAGAAACTGGGGGCTGCAAATTCTAAGAGCTCAAAGAAATAATCCTGAGGCGACGCTACTTTTTACTTTGTCTGGGTGACTGCTGAAAAAATGAAGATAACTACCAGAATGGATTTCTTTTCTATGGACGGTAAAAGCAAGCTTGTGCCCGTCACGAATAATGAGAACATCTAAAAAGGGTAGTTTACCTTGTTCTTCCCATTGTTCTTCCCATTCAAATAAGTTATCAAATGAACCCCAATTTTCATCTCAAAGAGTAAAAATGTCATCTACGTATCTAAACCAAATCATGTCTGGGGGTTTAATGGTTGGCAGAAGAACAGACTCAAAGTATTCCATGTACAGATTGGCCAGTACAGGAGAGAGATTCGAACCCATGCTATAACCAAGTTTTTGTCCAAAAAAGAATTCTGAAAGGAAAAAACCTTTGAAGTAACACAAAGGCGAATAAGAGCAATGATTTTTGTGACGGGGAGTGGGAATTTGTCTTGAAATGGTTGTAGCTTGGTTTCCAAGAAGGATAGAACGTCATCAATACAAACATGTGTAAAAAGAGAAATCACGTCCAGGCAAAGCATTTTTCTACTAGAAAAATTCACTTGTTTTAATTTTGTGATGAAATCCTCTGAGTGTTTCAAATGGGAATCGGAAAAAGTACCAACAAACGGGGATAAAAGGTCTGCTAACCATTTGGAAAGCTTGCTGGTACAAGATCCCCGGTTGGAGATAATAGATCTAAGGGGAATATCAGTTTTATACAATTTTGGAAGGCCATAGAAATAAGGCAACTTGGGATTAACCACTTTGAGTTTCAAAACCTCTTCGTCTTTGGTGATATTACGAACCTCCCTGTTGAAAGTGGCAGACATGTTTTTAAGTGGATTTTTCTAAGTTGCTCATATGTATCCGTGTCACTTAGAAGGGCCATGGCTTTATCTGTGTAACTGTCATGGTCAAGAATAACTATTTTGCTACCTTTGTCTCCCTTCGTGATAATAATGTTATCCTGATTACTTCCAAACTATTTTGATACCTCCTGGGAAGCCCATTTCTCTTATTAAAGCAATCTGCTATAATTGAATATCTAGACCAATATGAACATTTCAATGGGGCAATTGTCCCCGGATATCATTTCAGGACTTTTTATCACCAGCCTATTAAAATGACATTTGCCTCCTGACCTCACATACGGAGTGAGCCGAGGGTAGAGACCTCTACCAATCTTCCCCTTTCTCATGTCAAGGGTGCTACTTAAGTAGCACTCACTACTCTTATTTGTATCAACTGAAGAGGATCGAAATATATAGATTCCCCCTCTCCAGTCTTTTCTACTACAACAGTGGTTTTAACGTGATTGACAAATGTGTGATTATATTTTTCACCTGTAATATATATATATATATAAATATATATATATATATATATATATATATATATATATATATATTTATATATATATATTTATATGGAGGGTGACCATTGACCAAATTATAACACTTCTAAAGGTCAGTGGTCATCAGATGCCATTACTAGAATGGCAGTTAATGAATTCATATCCAGAGGACGAAACGTCCGACCTCAGTCAGGGCACGTGACCTGAGGCTTACTGAGTTCCCTATTGTAGCTTCCTCCTCTGTATATAAATTCTTGCTTATTATGTACCCAACTACCCAGAGCTGGTTAGGAGCGACAGCGGTGAATGTCAACCGCCTTCCACGCCTTCAGGTGAAGATTCCGACTCAAAGTCAGCCTACTCCTCCTCTCTTCTTCTCCTAATTCTCATTTATTCATTTGCTACTTCTTCATCTTTTCCTTCTTCTCTTTATCATTATCCCTCTCTCTCTCTCTCTCTCTCTCTTTTTATGTGTCTGCCTGCCTGTTCGTCTGTTTCTGTCTGTCTGTCTGCCTATCTATTTGTCTGTCTGTTTGGCTTTCTTTCTGTCTGCCTTCCTATCTATCTGCACATCTATCTGTCTATCTCTCTGTCTGTTGGTCTGTCTGTCTGTCTGTCTATCTAGCCGTCTCCCTGCTCCCATGTTTGTGATATACCATGATCTTGGATCACTTGTTGGACTCGTCATCGACACATATTACTCTCCCGTATGAGAGCTTAGAGATCCTATATCACCAATCTATGGATAATGCTTTGACCTTACGTACACGCACACATCCAACTCCCCGCCTACGAGACTTTGAATAACGGCTCGCAGCGCACCGATGTTAAAGTGACTTCAGCTCTGTGCGGGATTCGAACTCGGACCACTAGAGTAGAAGTTGTGTGTGTGTGTGTGTGTGTGTGTGTGTGTGTGTGTGTGTATTCACTTGGTCTTTGGATCACGTGTTGGACTCGTGATCGACAGCTATTTCCCTCCTGGAAGAGAGCTCAGAGCTCGTAGGTCCGATCTATGGGTAATACTATGACCTTGCACACACACACACACACACCCAACTCCCCGCCCACGAGAGTCAGAGTAACGACCCGAGGCACAGCGATACCGAAATAATTTCGGCCCTGGGCAGGATTCGAACTGGGTTACTGGGAGCACTTCTGCTTCCCAGTTCAGCGCTCTACCGACTGTGCCACCGAGTCGGTTGTGTGTGTGTGTGTGTGTGTGTGTGTGTGTGTGTGTGTGTGTGTGTGTGTGTGTGTGTGTGTGTGTGTGTGTGTGTGTGTGTGTGCGTGTCTGTGTGTGTGTGTGTGCGTGCGCGCACGTGTGTGTGTATGTGTGTGTGCCTGTCTGCCTACCTTTGTCTGTCTGTCTTACTTTCTGTTTGTCTGTTAGTCGCTGTCTGACTCTGTCTTTATCTGTCCCTGAATTTCTCTGTTAGTATGTGTCTGTACATAGATATGTAAATTTTGATCATGTAATCCTTAAAAACCATTTTTTCTAGAAAAAAAAATTGTTTAAATATTACTACACCAATATTTTTTTTTTGTTTCGTCTGCCATTCGTACTATTATCAATATGCTCATAAACTTGTTTGGATCATTATTGTAGATGCCGTGAATAACAGTTTTAAAGACCAAATAATATGCAAACTCTATGTTTATCTTTAGTGACTTCTTACACGTTATTTTGCTTCAAGCCTCAGATTCTAATGTGAGCTGAACAAAGCTGATTGATGATGCAATTATAATGTACATTAGTTGAATGTCCCTCTGATTATCTTTGACTTGTCACCGGTTTAGACAGAAAAGACACATTCCTTCCCCGTTCGTGTTGAACCTGTATACCGGAGTCACCATTGGGTTCGTCTATAGTCGGCCCCTTGAAAGACCAATAGGTCACCTGCCGCTGGGACTACCGCCCCACTGCAAAGCATTTGACCTGACCCAGCCACGCTCGTGCGTGCTCCTACTGGACGACGCCTTTGGCACAATTCATTTCCAGAACGAGAGATTGTTCGAGCCCTTACCACGCATTGTGGCCTGAGATCTCCTTCATATGTTCAGCGGTTGAAGAGGACGTCTTTCAAATTAAAGTATTTCCGGAAGGGTGAATGATCAAATGGCAATTTTTCCACGTGGGCTCTTCTTTACGGATGTCGAGGTAACAGTTATTGCGTATCTTCTTAGCACTGTAATCTCAGTGGTTCTCACCTTCCCGCCGGTCCTTCGTGAGCTCGAAATTAGACAAAACTTTTGTGAGGGACACTTTATGCATACAAATATTAATGGGAGATTTATCGCTCTGAGTATCATCCCTTAGAAGAGCGCTGTAATGGCGTCCTCACAGCTGAGGCGGTTCCACAGAGAGAAATGAAATAGATGTGGCTGTAGAGAAAGTAAGGAGAAAGCCAATACGTAAAAACTTAATAAAATAAGGACATAAGAAAGGAGACTGCAAAAGGCTATATGTCTTACACTAGGCACTTCCATGTCCATTACCACCTATCATCCCCATTCATAAAGCACCTCTTAAAAGAAACGGTAGTTTCAGCGCTCACTGCGTGGTTGCTAAGTCTATTTTATTCGTTGACCAGTCTATTGGTAAAGCAGTTCTTGCCTATTTCCTTCTTAAATATAAAATTGTCCAATTTAAATCCATAACTGACAGTCCTGCCCGGCTGTCTTAATAAGATGACCTTGTCTTCTTAATGAAGGGTGTGAAACTGTATCCGATGAAAAATGAAAATGAAAAGTAGGTGGAGGCTACTGACTCTCCAGAAGAGAGACTTGACTAGAGAGAGAGAGAGAGAGAGAGAGAGAGAGAGAGAGAGAGAGAGAGAGAGAGAGAGAGAGAGAGAGAGAGAGAGAGAGAGAGAGAGAGAGAGAGCGAGAGAGAGATTGAAGGGGAGTCTAGACGGAGGAGAGGGGAGGAGTAATAGTTGGTTGAACATAAGAACATAAGAATGAAGGAGACTGCAAGAGACCATAAGGCCTACACTAAGCGGATCCATGCCCATTACCACCTATCCTCCCCACCCACTCGCCGCTAGAGGGCCAACGGAAGCAGACCTGTACAGTAGAGAGAGCTCTACCGATTTCGGAAAAAAAATCCAGAATCTACGCTGCAGCCACCCACCAACAGTCGCAGAGGATATAAAGGTACAGTGCATACCCAGATAAAATTTGGGAATCCGTTGTGCTTGGACTTAGGCTGTAGAATTGGGAAAAGTTTAGTCCTACCTACATGTAGAACGTGGGTTTCCTTCCAGTTTGGCAAATGATTTTCTTCATCGATATGAACTACTAGGACATTTGATATTCTGTGATGTTTCATATTCCTCTCGTGTTCTTTTAATCTTCTGTCCATGCCGCGTCCTGTCTCACCGATGTAAACTTTCTCGCAACTTGTACAAGGAATTCTGTAAACAACACTTTTATTTTCTTGCAGATTTTCTGTATTTCTAGTAAACTCGCCAATTCTCTTTCCCGCTGAAGTTACTAAATTTATTCTGGTGTTCTTTGACAAATTACTAATTAATGGTGCGTATCTAGAGTTAGGTACTGAAATAAATATTTTGTCCTTGCTGGTGGTGTTGTCTGTAGATGTGCTCCTTTTCATAATTTTGATGGCTTTGTGTTTGATGGATAAAACCGAATTGAAAGGAAAATGTTAAATCTGCTCGAAGATGAAAATACTTACAAAAAATAAAATAGCGAACTAGCAAAAAAAAAGGTGATGGAATTTAATAAGGCAGCGAGGCGCATCTTAAACAAAACTACAAAAGATAAGAAATTAGTGACCTTGTTAGAAGAAACACCGCGAACCCCACACATGAGAAGCTTACCCAAAACACACAAATCAAATATACCCATAACATTAACCCATAACATTGGGAATAGGATCAGCTCCACATAAACTTGCCAAAATATTAGCGGAACCCCTTACAAAAACATTAGGTACCATCAGTGATGCACACCTCAAGAACTCATCTGATTTATTAAATAGACTTAGAGGTATGGACCTAACTGGCAAAAAACTAGCCAGCTTTGATATTCAAGCTTTATTCACAAATGTATCCACAAAAGAAGCGTTAAAAGCAGTTAAAAATGTTGTTAAAAATCTGAGTGAGAATGAGCTGCCAGTAGCCAAGAGAGACTTCATCGATTTGGTTTCTCTACGTGTCAACTTCGGCTCCGTCATGTTCAATGGCGTAGAATATTTCCAGAAAAGTGGGTTACCCGTGGGGTCTCCCCTTAGCTCAGTGATGGCTTGTTTATATTAGGAAGAATTAGAAAGTACCAGTTACATCAAACTCATGGGTAAAGATACACATTGGTGGCGATACGTCGATGACATTCTGGTAGTGGTACCCGAGTTCGTCAATTTAAGTCAGAAATTAACCCAATTAAATAACATAGAACAGAAAATAAACGATGAAATTCCTTTTTTGGATACTATAATAAAGAAAACAGAAAACGGAATATAATTCAAAGTATACAGGAAGCCAACAAACCGAGAAGATTAAATTCATTTTTATTCAGCTCACAGTACTAGAGCCAAAACAGGGATAATAATCGAATTCATGTTAAGAGCCCTACGGATATGCAGCAAAGAGTTTTTACAGGATGAGCTTAACCATATCTTTAAAACCTTCCAGGAATTAGCATATCCTTTGGGCTTTCTTATCAAATCAAAACCCAAAGCCATCAAAATTATGAAAAGGAGCACAACATCTATAGACAACAGCACTAGCAAGGACAAAATATTTATTTCAGTTCTTAACTCTAGATACGCACCCTTAATTAGTAATTTGTTAGAGAACACCAGAATAAATTTAGTAACTTCAGCGGGAAAGAGAATTGGCGAGTTTACTAGAAATACAGAAAATCTGCAAGAAAATAAAAGTGTTGTTTACAGAATTCCTTGTACAAGTTGTGAGAAAGTTTACATCGGAGAGACAGGACGCGGCATGGACAGAAGATTAAAAGAACACAAAAGGAATGTGAAACATCACAGAACACCAAATGCCCTAGTAGTTCATATCGATGAAGAAAATCATTTGCCAAACTGGAAGGAAACCCACGTTCTACATAGGAAAATGGGAAAAAAGAAAAGGAAAGCTTAGGAGGCTCATATTCCCACCGAGAAAACCACAAATTCTCGAAAGGGGTTTATGTCCTGGGCTCAAACGTCCACACAATTGACGGTCAGCGAGTGTGGGGAGGACAACGTGACCGGGATGAGGTCACGCAGGGTTGTCAGATCACCATGTAAGCTATTGACGGACTTTGATTCTTATTCTGTATTCAGTCCACTGAGGAAGGCCCAGGAGGTCGATACGTCTGGTTCTGAATAAAGCTCCATACGCCTTAACGTTTCATTTTGCCGCCTCACCTCCATATTTGTCTATCTTTACACACACACACACACACACACACACACACACACACACACACACACACACACACACACACACACACACACACACACACACACACACACACACACACACACACACACACACACACACACACACACACACACACACACACACACACACACACACACACACACACACACACACACATATATATATATATATACTGTATATATATATATATATGTATATATATATATATTTATATGTAAATATATATACATTTGCATATATAATTAACGGTGTGTGTGTGTGTAAATATGTATGAATAATATATATATACATACATATATATATATATATATATATATATATATATATATATATGCATGTATATATGTATATATGTGAATATATATATATATGTGTGTGTAAATCCATAGATAGATTGATAAATAGATAGACAGAATATTAGATAGACAGATAGATCAATAAATAATCATATAGATAAATAGGTGCAGGTGCGTTTGCTTACCAGGATTGATGCTGGAAAAGATGTACATCCACTACCTTTCTCAACCCACCCGCCTCTGCCATTCCAGTTTTGACATGATCTGCCATGATCAGGTGAACAGAAACCCTCACTAACGTATCCACTGTCTCCCTATGTCCCTCCGATAGATGTAGAGAACTTTATAGTTTCTTGCCACTTTGTGTTTTGTCAATAAGCCAGCTTTCTTGTAATCGTTTATCTGTAGTTTAATGTATTTTTTTCTTAAGACAGTAGTCGAAATGTAAGAAATTGGCCGATATGTTTTTGTTCGCCTTCCCGAACCAAGAGCTTTAGTGAGGAAATGAAGAACATTAATAATAGAAATAACTCAAAATCTCGTGATCAACGCTGTGTGTCAGAGAGAATTTGAGACCACAATAGTCGAAATGTAAGAAATTGTCCGATTTGTTTTTGTACGCCTTCCCGAACCAAGAGCTTTAGTGAGGAAATGAAGAACATTGAAAATAGAAATAACTAATAATCTCGTGATCAACCACAATATTATATATATATATATATATATATATATTTATATATATATATATATATATATATATATATATATATATATATATATATATATATATACATACATATACTTATATGCACACACACACACACACACACACACACACACACACACACACACACACACACACACACACACACACACACACATATATATATATATATATATATATATATACACACCTAATCAATACCCTATCATATGTATACATATATTATATATATGCAGGAAAGAGCACAAATGCGCTTGTAAATGTATGTGTTTTATGTCTCCACTGATTGACAAAGTAATAAACTGATGTATTCAATTTGTCAAACGTACTCCCAAAACCTTATTTCGAAGACATGAGAAGATCGTCCGGTGATTATAAATGACTCTCTGCTTTATGATAAGGAGCGCCCTCAACAACGCTAAGGAGACTGTGGCCTCGGGAAATCGACCTCTCTGGGACTTGGATCACTGCTGCAAAGGACGCGGATCGAGCCCTGATCCACGGATCACAAAGGAAAAGCACCCCATACCGGCCGAGATCCACAAGAAGGTGACCTTGTCTGGCATCTTCATGGCCGAAGATCCTATGGCCGACCCAAAGGAGATTTTAAACGAAGGATTGAATTTATACATCGAAATCCCCTTCGAGAGCCTTCCCGAGGTGTATGAAGGTAGCCCAAATGCCCGAAAGACAAACTTAATGGCCGTTGATACATTGGAAGAAATTGTGTCTGAAAGGAAATCCATGGAAGCGAGGAAAAATAAATTGGCAAGAACCTTGGAATGGGGCGCCAAAAGAGGTCTGCAGAGGACTCAAAATCTTCCGAAAGAGCAGTCAAGAACATGTTTCTTTCCATGTTCCTGCTCAAAAATCCGAAAAACTTAGCTCGAATTAGAGGAGCTCAACGGGCGAGTTAAACACAGGCTCGTGGAACGATATCTTTTTAATTACTATTACTTCCCCGAGCCTCAAGACGCCCAGAAAGCAGCGAGTGACTGCAAAAACTCTTGTTTTTGCCAGAAGGCAAACAAGAATGAGCCCTTCAATATAAAAAATTACTACGACGGCGTTCCGTACTATATCCGGAACGTCCCAGTAAGTAAATCCAGGGCAGGCAGCAGGATCCGTCGTTCCTCCGGAGGCCAGAAACACCGTCTCATAAAGCGTTGGTCAAAACATCTCGAGGGAATCAGAAAAAAATGCTGGTTCTCTCGTCTACTAAAGAAGATCAAAGCCCTTTGTGAACCAAAACAATGAATATCCAGTGAAGCCCATTATGAGGTACGTAATATATGATATCTTCTGGTGGCCAGAGACACCGTCTCATAAAGCGTTGGCCAAAACACCTCGAGGGAATCAGAAAAAAATGCTGGTTCTCTCGTCTACTAAAGAAGATTAAAGCCCTATGTGAACCAAAACATTGAAAAGCCAGTGAATCCAACTAAAGAGGTACGTAATATAACCCAAAATTGTGACACAATGTAGGCCAAAGTGTGATACAATGAGACAAGCAAAAGTCTCATTAGAATATGTATACTAACTGGTGTACACACGTTAGCCCATCCGTGTATGGCTGATGTTTGGGCTCTAGGCTGCCTTCTCTACGAACTATGCATGGAC
The DNA here is from genome assembly GCF_046742065.1 of Oratosquilla oratoria. Lineage (NCBI taxonomy): Eukaryota > Metazoa > Arthropoda > Malacostraca > Stomatopoda > Squillidae > Oratosquilla > Oratosquilla oratoria. Next base: position 8,779,851 of record NC_134813.1, read on the forward strand.
CGCCTGCCATACTACGAGCCAAGAATAGGGCAACTCACAACGAAGGAGCAAAAGAGATACTATGTGGCCTGCTGCAAGCAAGGGAGACCAGCTCTCAAGGCACTAAAGCCAGGAAACTTTCAAAAACACCACGAGACGACGATCTTAAAGATTCTGTGGTGCATGCTGGACCCAAGGCCGGAGACCAGATCTACCATCTGGAAGGTAGAGGAAATCAAATTTGAAGAGAACCAACACGAGCATTGAGCAGTTTTCCCCAACAGACCATCTATCAAATATTAAATAGCAACGCTCTATGATCGCATCCGAAAAACGGAAAGGGCCAATATTCTTTTCTTTGAGCCTTAGGGCAGTTAAAGGGTTCTCCATCAGCTGAATAAAATTGCATGGCTACAGCCACAAAGACGCAAGCACAGAGTAACGGATCTTAATAATCTACAACCGCTTCTGGAAAAAAGACAATATCTTTCAGCTGAAGCCAAAGAAGCGTCCCTCCATTAAGGTTTCCAGGGGGAAGGCAACAAAGCTGAATAAAATCCTCATGTATAACACACACACACACATATTTGTGTATATATAAATATATATATATATATATATATATATATATATATATATATATATATATATGTACACACATGTAAGTAGATTAGATAACATAGATTTGCATATACATACATATCTATACACTTTATATCTATATATTTCTACTTCCAACGTCCACAGTGTGACGCCAGTTTCAAAACCTTTATCCTGGCTGTTAGTATCTAACATCTGTGCGGTTTTCCTTAGCGGACGTCTCCCTCACCCCGATTCCTGCAGGCAAACACTCACTGACTAAATATCTATCCCGTGTCTTGAGGACCACCACGTGGAAGGATCCTGGAGATGTCACAGGGGCAAATCAGACCTTTGCGAGTTGGTCGCGTTGGGTAATGCGGTCTTTCTCAAACGAGGATCCGCAGAAACTACCAAAAGTTCCGTTGGATGAGCAATTCGATATGCTGCAGTTAATCCTGTCATGACTCATTTTTTTCATATATATAATTCATAATTACACAATGTGACTTAATCGAGATGTCCATTTTTTTTTTTTTTATTGATAAATAATTCCTGTGACAAGGAAACTTTTTGTTAACAAATCTTAAATGGTTCAGCGATGTTTCGGTTTAACGTTGGGAACTCTCCCTGTCAGGATGCTACGACGGTGTCCCTTACAGGTGATCTTGTAGGATGGATTTTAATAAACCATGCTCTTAGTCCAACTCGCTTGCGGCAGGGCTCCATCCGCCGTCATCGCAACTGATAGGGCTTTGGTCTACCAGGGGTTTCTCACTTCCCACTACGTAGGAGTGGGACGGTGAGCTAGTTACGGTTTTCCTGTGGGTGGCGTCAGACGATTTCCTGGTCCCTCACGGCACCGCAAGAGCTTATAGGGGTAAATGATTGTGCCCAGTGGGCTGCAAGGCAGAACAGGTTAACAGTAAGAGTCTTTCGTAGGATGGAAACCTATTGCGTTCAGAGAATAAGGCAGGAAGGAAAACGTCGTTTTCCGGTAGAGTGCACCTCTGCCTTCTGGCCATAAAAAGAGAGAGAGAGAGAGAGAGAGAGAGAGAGAGAGAGAGAGAGAGAGAGAGAGAGAGAGAGAGAGAGAGAGAGAGAGAGAGACGAGGCACACAGGCTACAAGACTGGTCTCTGTAGAACAAGAGGAATGTAGTGTAATACAGGATATGAAGCAGTTCTGTAGAATGGGAAACCTATATTTCTATGATATAAGGTTACTCTATAGAAAATGAATATATATATATATATATATATATATATATATACATATATATATATATATATATATATATATATATATATATATATATATATATATATATATATATATATATTTTACAAATCATAATACAAAGCTGTCCTCCGGAGGTTACAGAAGGTATGAAACATTACAGCAGCCAAGACTACTCTCTGAATAAAAATAGATAAATAGATAAAAATTAAAATGAAAAATGATATGTCGCCGGTTTCTATAAAGTGGAAGGAAAACGAAAAAATGATGTACTGCGTGATGCGACATGGCTCCTCGAAGGGGAGGAAATAGTACACACAGGAGTCAAGGCTGATGTCTACATAATATAAAATACATGATGATGTGCAATATGGGATGCATTGTTACTCTCTTAAAAGAATAGAATACATACATACATACATACATATACTAACGGCTTTTCTTCCTTTGTAGGGGAGGCAAAAAAAAAAAAAAAATCCACTCCCACCCATTCCATCCCTACATACTCCACTCCCATCCACCACCCCTCCCTCCCTCTTATCTTGGCTCCTCCTGGATGACGGGTCATCCCTACATCTCGCCCACTGTTCTGGGTCAGAAGCGATGTAGCAAGACACAATAACAAAATTGAGATAAATAAGATAGATAAAGATTAAGAACATGAAAACTCTTATTTTGTAAAAGGTTAGTTAGTCTTGTGTGTACAAAGAGGGGGACAGAAATCTGCATATTGCGTGAAGTAAGGAGGATCTCTGAAGAAATAAAAAAATGTAAAAATAAATGTAGAGCGATCAGAAGCTGAATGTAGAAGACGAAGGAGAAGAGATGGTGTCCAGTCGAACACAAAAAACATAATGCAATGATGTTCTCCGTAGAATAAATGTTCTTAAAGTAGTGTCTCACTAGCCCACAGGGGTGATCAAAAAAGAATTCCTGTAAAATCCTCAATTAATAATTGTGTTAGAATTATATTCTATCCATTTATCTACTGAAAGTAAAAATAATGAGTCCCTAGAATTCAAGAGTTTGTTCACAACTGTCCTATATTATCTTATTTATCATATGTATATATATATTATATATATATATATATACATATATATATATAATATATACATATATATATATACAGTATATATATATATATATATATATATATATATATATATATATATATACATATATATATATATATACATGTATATATATTACAGTAAGTTAATATTACAGTAGGCTAATATTACAGATGGGGGTATCTGGTTGACTTAGAGTACAACTAGCAACATCGATACTGAAAAACTAAGAACCACTAAAAACACACGGGCCTAGTTCCGAGTTCATTTCCGACCGATTTCATTTTGAACTTCTTCAGAGGAATAAACTCGTGTCTTCTTTTTTAACCTTCCTTAATTTGTCATAATGTCTCGAAACACACCCACATACACACGCACACCCACCCACACACACACACACACACACACATATATATATATATACACACACACACATATATATATATATATATATATATATATATATATATATATATATATATATATATTGACTATATTATGACAAATAAGATTGAAGGTGGAAGAAGCAAACGAGGAGTAATGGGAGAATTTTCACTCTTTAACGTTTCGACCCGCAGGGTCTTGATCACAAAGCTAACAACTCAAACGTAACCGGATTTTATATATGGACGGGTCATCTCATGGGACGCTTCGGAGTGCTTGTTATTTTATTTGCGTATTCTATTTGCTTGTGGCTTTTGCTAAACATATAAAGCCTTATCTATGATTAATGTTGTTATTAGTGTTGATATATGCTGCCTCAATTGTCTTCCTTAGTTTCTTGGATGATCCTTTATTTAATACGGTTGTGTTGTTCCAGTCTGGAAGGTGGCCATGTTTATCCACATGCATTACTATGGAGTTAGATGTCCTATGGACTTTTATGTCATTTTTATGTTCATTTATCCTTTTATTAAGTCCGCGACCACATTCACCAAAATATGAAGAAGGACAGCTTTTACACGGGATTTTATAAACAACACTGTTTTCGTTAGTGGGATTATTGTATCTACGTCTTACCAAATGTCCTACTTTGTTACCTGACGTCCTGGCTATTTTAATGCCCGCTTTTAGGAGAAAAGTGTCTAAGTATGAATTGACATTAGAGTGATGCATTATTAGTGATGCACATCTACGAAATTCTTCGAATCTAATTAACAGATTAAAAGATTTAGATTTCAATAACAAGAAACTAGCCAGCTACGATGTCACCCTTTATATACTCGAGTATCAATAAAAGGCGCTCTAAATGCTGTTGAACAAGTAGTAAATAATTTGAAAAATGAAGATCTACCCGTCCCAAAAAAGATTACCTCGAATTAATTTCTCTTTGTGTAGGATTTGGCGCTTTCACTTTTAATAATTTTGAATACAGACAACATTCTGGACTCGCCATGGGTAGTCCCCTTTCTGCAGTGTTAACAAATTTATACATGGAGATACTCGAAACAGAAGAATACATGACAATAATGGGTAGGAATAGTAAATGGTTTAGGTACGTTGATGACATACTCGTAATTGTACCTAAGGATACAGACATTAACAACAAACTCAGGAGATAACAGTGTAAATGAAAATATACAATTTACTGCAGAAAATGAAAATACCGGAAAATTACCTTAGACACAATTATCCATAGAATAGATAAAAATGTGAAATTTTTAGAATACCGGAAACACACCAATAAAGAAGACTATATACACTTCTACTCAGGACATAATGACAGAACTAAAACAGGTATTATAATAGGTTTCTTCCTCAGAGCATTTCGTATATGCAGTAAAGAATTTCTAAATCTTGAATTACAACATATTACTGAGACTTTCATCAAACTCAAATATCCAAAAGGTTTCTTATGTAGGTTGAAAAAGAAAGCCAAAGAAATAATTAACAAAAGTAAAGATGAAAATAAGAATGATAATAAATGTAATAATGAAACTACATATATTACAGTACCAAATTCTAATGTCAATTCATACTTAGACACTTTTCTCCTAAAAGCGGGCATTAAAGTAGCTCTATAACTTAACGATGGAGGTTCTTGAGAGCAGTTCCCCTTGGGGTTGAGGGCTCTCCTGCGGAGTTCCAAGTCGAGGTTGAAGGGTCTTCAAGGAACTCCGTCTTGGGTTGGAAGTCTTGTGAGGGATTGTTGGGGAGTTTCAACTTCTGGCTTGGGGTGGGGATTTTAGTGAAGACAACTAAGGACATATTTAAGGAAGTTGAAGCCAGAAGTTGAGGAGCATAGTGTAGTGAATTAAGGTAAGAACGCATGTTTCATTCTAAGGCAATTTAGGCCCATGCGTGTTTCTATTGGCGATTTAGGCTCAATATATATATGGCAATTTAGGCTCATTATATATACAGCAATTTAGGCTTAGAAACTGTTTACTTACACTAGCTCCGACAACATAATGGGACTTACCTTAAGTCGTGAAGAAACTCTCCCGATCCGACCGTTCGGGATCTTCGCAGAGACACGAGCGGACTCACTCAAGATTCCTTCGCAGATTGTCGTACTGAACACAAGGGCATGACTGTGTACGTATACACCACATGAACACGCGTTTCTATCCACACGCATATGTACATATGTATGAATGCATGTTACTATGAATGTATGTATATATGTATGTACGTATGTATGTACTGTATGTACATTGGTATTTATGTGTGATTATATATGTACATATATTTATGTATGTATACATATATATATATATATATATATATATATATGTATGTATACATGTATATACATATATGTATGTGTGTACGTATGTATTTGTATGTGTATGTGTATGTGTGCGAATGTATATGTACATGTATATGTATGTGTACGTATGTATATTTATATGTATATGTATGTGTATATGTATATGTATGTGTAAATGTATGTGTATGCATATATATATATATATGTATATATATATGTATATATATATGTATATTTATATATATATATGTGTACTGTATATATATATATATTTATATATATATGTATATGCGTATATATATATATATATATGTATATATGCATATATATGTATATATATATGTATATATATATGTATATATATGTATATGTATATATATGTATATATGTATGTATATACTGTATATATGTATATATGTATGTATATACTGTATATATGTATATATGTATGTATATGTATATATGTATGTATATATATATGTATATATATAATATATATATATATATATATATATATGTATATATATATATATATACATGTATGTATATATATATACATGTATATATATGTATATATATGTACATGTATATATATATATATATCTATATATATATATATGTGTGTGTGTATGTATATATATATATATATATATATATATATACATGTATATATGATGTAAGCGGAATAGGAAACACAGGAGTCTTAGTGTTGAGTTTATTCCTGACTAGTTTTGCAGGTATGCTTTTTCAAAGGAATAGGTTTGCAAACGGGCTGTGGGCATTATATACATGGGGTGACCCTCACCACCTCCCCGAGTTACCATAGTTGGTGACGAGTGTGAATATCACATTGTGGCTAACGTAACAATGAAGAGATTTTTACAATTAAATATGATAACACTAATAACAAAGAAATTATTAATAGTAAATGTAACAATAGTAATGATAATAAATAATAACAGTAACAATAATAATAACAAAAATGATAATAACAATACAATAGAAGTAATAATAATAATAATGATAATAGTAACAATAAAATAAAAGTAATAATAATGATAATGATAATAAGAATAAAAATAAAAATGATAAAAATATGATAATACTAAGAAATAAAAATTATTAATAGTAATTATAACAATAACAGACAGTACTCATCATAGTAAATGACACAGGGAAGAAAATAGGACACTTGACCACCAACAGAACCAAGACAAACCGTGACAATAGCATCGTTTACAAAATTCCCTGCAAAGGATGTGACTGTGCATACTACGGAGAGACATACAGAGGACTTAACAACAGACTCAGGGAACACAAAGCGGACATTAGACACCACCGAGAAACCAACGCTCTAGTTAACCACATTGACACAGAGGGACACTTACCTAACTGGGAGGGTTCCACCATTCTAGCTAAAGGACTACACAAGAAACAACGGAAAATAATTGAATCACTTTACATTGCCAACCACAAAAACACAAACAAGAGAACTGGTGACTTGAAATGGACAAAATCTACCGCGACACTTGCCCTCCAAGATACCTTTTTCCCACTTCGGCCTACCCTCTCCAGCTTTCTTCCTTTCACTCTGACGTTCCTTCTTGCACCATGCTACCTTGCCCCAACTTTTTATCATGATTTATTCTTTTGTTACTATTTATTTTCAACATTATTATTATTATTATTATTGTTATTATATTTATTTACTATTACTATCATTATATATATTTATAATTTTATTATTACATTTTTATTATTACCATCATTATTATTATTACTTTCATTATCTTTGTCATTATTATTATTATCGTTATTATTATTGTTACTATTATTATTTAAATATTTAATTTTTTGTTTTATTATCATCACTATTATTATTATAATTACTATTAATAATTTTTATTTCTTAGTATTATCATATTTTTATTATTTTTATCTTTATTTTTATTACTATTATCATTATTATTACTTTTATCTTATTGTTATTATTATCATTATTATTATTATTACTTCTATTGTATTGTTATTACCATTTTTGTTATTATTATTGTTACTATTATTATTTATCATCATTGTTATCATTACTATTGTTACATTTACTATTAATAATTTCTTTGTTATTAGTGCTATCATATTTAATTGTAAAAATCTCTTCATTGTTACGTTAACCACAATATGATGTTCACACTCGTCACCAACTATGGTAACTCGGGAAGGTGGTGAGGTCCACCCCATGTATATAATGCCCACAGCCCGTTTGTAAACCTATTCCTTTGAAAAAGCATACCTGCG
>NC_134813.1:8792727-8795227 GCF_046742065.1 Oratosquilla oratoria
TCCCTCCTCCGATCCTGCTACAAGCGCAGTGTCGTCAGCAAACAAGAGCTGGCTCACCTCCCACTTTTCTCCATTTTCTTTAACCATCTCCAATCCCTGACCCACTACCCTTGCATTTACCTCTCGCACTGCCCCATCCAAATATAAGTTGAACAGCCAGGGCGACATAACGCATCCTTGGTGAAGTCCCACCTTTACCTCGAACCACTCACTCTCTCCATTTCTAATCCTGACACAAGCTCTACTACTCTCATAAAAACTCTTGACAGCTCCTAGAAGCTTTCCTCCTATCCCATATATCTGCATAATCTCCCACAGTGCCTTTCTGTCTACCCTATCGTAAGCCTTTTCCAGATCCATAAAAGCCCAAAAAACATCCTTCCCCTTTCCTATAGCTTTCTCACATATTTGTCTTACCACAAAGATCTGATCTACACAACCTCTACCCGTTCTAAACCCACACTGTTCCTCACCAATTACTCCCTCTGTTCCTCTCCTAATCCTCTCAATCAAGATCCTCCCATAAGCCTTCCCAACTACACTCAACAAGCTAATCCCTCTGAAACTACTACATTCACACTTATCCCCTTTTCCCTTGTAAAGTGGAACTATACAGGCACTCCTCCAGTCTTCCGGCACTCTACCCTCTCACCAGCAAACATTAAATAGCCTCACCAGCCAGTCCACCATCACTGTACCTACTTTCTTTAGACATTCTTAATAGCATCCATCCAGACCAGGTGCCTTACCTGCTTTCATCATCTTAACAACTGCCTTCACTTCATCCTTCCTTATTTCTCCTCCATTTTCCTCACTCATCACGGTCATTTTCTTAGCATTTCCACTGCAACTATCTTTCCCTCCCTATCCTCCTTCACATTTAGCAACTCCCTAAAATATTCTGCCCATCTTCCCCTTACTGCCTTTTCTTCCATTATCATCTCTCCATCTGCACCTTTTACCTTTTCTTCTCTACTTGATTCGCCTCCTCTTCCTCTATTAATTTCTTTCCAAAACATCTTTATATTACTTTCAAAATTTTCTGTCATACTCCTACCCCATTTCACATCTGCTCTCCTCTTTGTCTCCTTTACCTTTTGCTTTACTTCTCTTTTCTTTTCTTTGTACCTCTCATATGACTCCCTCGTCCTATTTTGTAACCAATCTGTGAAAACTCGCTTCTTCTCTTCTACAACCTTCTTTGTTTCCTCATCCCATCATTCATTACCCTTCCTTCTATTTCCTCCTGTCCTTCTTGTTCCACACACCATCCTTGCACACTTTGACTCCCTCCTTGAACCATTCCCATTCCTCCTCCACACCTAGCTCTACTCTATCCTTCACTCCCTCCCACTCTTTCAGCTTCTTCTTGTACTCCTTCTCCTTTTCCTTTTCATTTAAATATTTCACTCTAAGCACCTCCCTACCTTTTGTCCCTTTCCTCTTTCTCCATCTATCCTCCACTCTCAACTTACCTTCCACCAAAAATTATCTGATATTCCCCCACCCTCTCCCCTTAGCACATGTACATCCTTAACTCTTCCTATCATAGTCCTATTTACCACTACATAATCCATCAACGCTCTATCTACCACCCTTCCCGAGCCACGACCACCAACTGCCCCAAATCGCTCGCTAATTCGCCCGGTGGCAATAGCCCTCTTTATACGCTACTATTTTTTTCATTTTCTTACAGACATTCTTCCCCTCCCACAAAAACCGATCCCGCAAAGCGGTTGGTCTTTCCTAGGAATTCAGAATTCAGGACACTTCCCGCTCCTCTATAATCCCTAGGTTAAGGATGTTAGGTGGACCCTAGTGGTAACAGATGGTCTGGGTAGGCATAAAATAAGTGTGTGTAGTGCTAAGTGAATATGTAAATAATTTATGTTAGAACACCATAGTTTTGCCTTAATTAACCTTGCCCCTTTGAGTTATCCACCGGTCACCTAAAACTATTGACATACGTGCTTGAAAGTACTGCACAGATTCATATTTGATATGCAGTATATTGTTACCCTGCCATTTAGTCTCAATCTGGTTCGTCAATGATTGGAGGTAGGATTGTTTCTCCAATTAAGATTGGGGTTTAATGGGAGGCGTAACAACACACACACACACACTTACACACACACACTTACACACTCACACTTACACACTCACACTTACACACTCACACTTACACACTTATACTTACACACACTTCCACGCTCACACACTAACGCACACTCACTCAAACACTCACTCACACTCACGCAAACGCTCACACACACACACACACACACACACACACACACACACACACACACACACACACACACACACACACACACACACACACAGACACACACACTCATTTACACACACACACACTCATACACACACACACACACACACACACACACACACACACACACACACACACACACACACACACACACACACACACACACACACACACACACACACACACACACACACACACACACACACACACACT
>NC_134813.1:8810227-8812727 GCF_046742065.1 Oratosquilla oratoria
GGGCTGGCACCCAGCAAAAGACAGGAGGTGGGGCACGCACCTGATGGAGTTCCTATCGGTATGGAGAGGACATATTGAGAGTACGAAGAGCACTCGTGTGGTGGTGAACGGGAGGTTGGGGGGGTGGGGGTGAACGGAGCAACAATGATTGATACCTGGAAGCACGAGGTGATGGGACCTACTGTAGGGGACGGTGGAGGAACAGGGCGATGGGGGACGGTAGGACTTTGAAATTGTTTGATGATACAAACAACTTTAGTCGAGCTATGGAGCAGGCCCCAATCTGCTTTGCCTGTCTTCCACTTAGGTAAACACGGAGGAGGGCACCGCCCGAGGAGACTCGGGGAGGGAGGAGCCCCCGCCAGAAGGGGCTCGGAGGCCTCGGGAAGGAGCCCCCGCAGGAGGGGGCTCAATAGTACTGTATATTTACGATAAGAAAGTAAGGCGAGGTTTATATCACTGATCCCTTTCATACGTTTGCATTGTATTTGTGTTGGATGGGAGTACGAGAAAGCTGTCTGAAATGTAAAAAGGGTATGGGCAGACATTGACCAACAGGAGATGCAGACTTCCTCACTTGTCATTTAACTGCGATATTCATTTCGTGTTGTCGTTTTCGCTTTTTATTGTCTTTTTTTTTATTAATTTCCCTGTATTATTACATAAGTTTGATAGTTATTAGGTGCACCCGAGCAATTGTATTTCTTATAAGCCTGTCTCTTTTTTAGCAATACTTTTTTCAGTTTCTTTGTCAATTCATTTAGAACGAGCCTGATTTGTGGGAAGTCTGTCCTTAAACGGGATGCAAGTATAAATCTTTTTAATGAACGTATTTTGAAACATTTCTCGCATCTCATCTACAAGTCTTTCGTTTAATTTTGCCTCCCAGTCTGTAAGCTGAAGCTCCTGACGTAGTCCTATGAACTGAGCTTTACTGAAATCGGATATTTTTGAAACACAAGTATCTATCGTAATTTTCTAGTAGTTTGTATCTAAGTTGTGATCACTACTTGCAATAGTTTCACCAAATTCTACATCGGTTATCATGCTTTCGCGACTAGTGATCAATAGATCAAACACACACACACACGCACACACACACACACACACACACACACACACACACACACACACACACACACACACACACACACACACACATACCTCGTGGAGCTGTTACACATCTCGTGGCGCTGTGGTTAGTTCTCGCCTGCCACTACGGCGGTCCGGGTTTGACTCCCGCTTAGGGCTGAAGTAATTTCAGTATCACTGTGCTGCAGGGTGTTACTCCAACTCTCGTGGGCGGGAAGTTGGGTGTGTGTGTGCGTGTAAGGTGACAGTATTACCCATAGATCGGTCATACGAGCTCTGAGCTCTCATTCGGGAGGTTAATAACTGTCGATCACGAGTCCAACACATGATCCAAGACCATGGTGAATCACACATACGTAACGCTGAACGTTTTCGTCTGTTGGGGCGTTTTCGGAGTGCGGGGAAGAATGGTAGAGGACGGTATACACACAGAAACAAATGAGAGGGTCGTATCATCAACATCTACGTACTTTGTGCACGACAGCCACCGAAGTACATAGATGTTGGCGTGCCCTTATCCATTTTCTTGTTTGACTTCTGTATTTATGTTCTTCTGTTGTTCGTCCTTGTGCTCTGAGGGTGCCTTGATGGACGAAAGCGTTTAGTATTCCGATCTTTTGATTTCCCTGTGGTTGCTGAAAAGAAAAGAAAAAATACGTTTGTGTGTGTGTGTGCGTGCGCGCGCAAGGAGGGGGATGAAGGGTCGCTTTCCCGTCCCCTACACTGGTGGACGTGCCACACCGAGAGTACTGGAGCCACTCTAGTAGTGTTGGGGAACTTTGCGGCGGTGTCAGGGAGCTTGTGATATGGTAGTTGGGGAGCTTGAGTGGTGATTTTATCTAGCGACTCTAGCGGCAGTCACTCGAAGCAAAACAGCCCCAAAAGAAGAAGAAGAAGAAGAAGAAGAAAAGACGGCTTTCTGCAACTGACGGGGCCTCACACAAACGGGGTTTCTCACTTCCCACGGCGTGGGAGTGGGATGGTGTGTTAATTCTCCGGGATTGTCGTCTCCAAGGAAATTCATTCAGCTGAGGGGAACCTCGTGGTTCCAAGGATCATTTTGATCCTATTTATGGGCTCAGAAATCAAATGCATTTTGTGCTTTGCAATTGGTCGGTTTTGGGCTTAAAAGAAAATCACTACTTTGGGCTAAAATTTTCCATTTTTCCTGTTTTTTCTTTCTTTTTCTTTTTTTTGTTCTTATGCATATATTTCTATTATGATTTTCTCAAAAAATCCATTTTCACTTCCTGTAGTATTTCAAATGGAATTCTTTTCCTGATTCTGATTTTTCTATTTCTTATCAGATTGAGGTTTTCTCTTTCCATGTTTTCTTGATTGGAAAGTTTGTTTCCTCAGGGCTATTCTTATTCCATCGTTTTCTTAAATTTTCTTATTTTCATTTCGT
>NC_134813.1:8817727-8820227 GCF_046742065.1 Oratosquilla oratoria
TTGGGTGAGTCTTATTTGGGGGGCGTCTGTCCTTAAACGGGATGCAAGTATGAATCATCTTAATAAACGTATTTTGAAACATTTCCCACATCTGATCTACAGGTCTTTCGCTTAATTTTTCCTCCCAGTGTGTAAGCTGAAGCTCCTGACGTAGTCCTATGAACTGAGCTTTACTGAAATTGGGTATTTTAGAAACACAAGTATCTGTTCTAATTTCTTTTTAGCATTTTGAATCTAAGTTGTGATCGCTAATTGCAATAGTATCACCAACTTCTACATCGGTTATCATGCATTCGTGCCTAGTGATCAATAGATCACACATACACACACACACGTTATCGGAAAAAAAATCAAAGACTGTAATTAGAGTAACAGAATTTACTACCGACGTTTCGAACTCTGTCTAGGGTATGTCTTCAGGGTTGCACAATGTTAGCAAAAGGAATCAATTAAGTAGTATACCAGTGTTCCCTGTGACAGGTCCCACCAGATTGAACTGGTATACTATTTCATCGATTCCTTTTGCTGACATCATATAACCCTGAAGACGAATCCCGGACAGGGTTCAGAACGTCGGTACTAAATTCTGTTGCTCTGAGTCCAGTGTTTGAAATTTCTCCGATAACATGGCTCCTGGACTCCAGCTCTTTACGAGCACACACACACACACACACACACACATACACGCATAAACACACACACACTAGCGCTCGCACACATCTCAGTGGTGCGGTTGGTAGAGTCCCTGACTGTCACTATGGCGGTCCGGGTTGGAATCCTACTCGGGGCTGAAATAATTTCAGTATCCCTGCTCTTGGAGTCGTTACTCCAAATCTCGTGGGTGGAGAGTTGGATGTGGTTGTGCGTGTAAGGTGACAGTATTACCCATAGATCGGTCATACGAGCTCTGAGTTCTCATTCGGGAGGTTAATAACTGTCGATCACGAGTCTAACACTTTTTCCAAGACCATGGTGAATCACACATACGGAGCGCTGAACGTTTTCGTCTGTTGGGGCGTCTTCGGAGTGCACGGAGGAATGGTAGAGGACGGTACACATACAGAAACAAATGAGAGGGTCGCATCATCAACATATACGTGCCCTTCTCCATTTTCTTGTTTAACTTCTGTATTTATGTTCTTCTGTTGTTCGTCCTTGTGCTCTGAGGGTGCGTTGATGGGCGGAAGCGTATGGTGTTCCGATCTTTTGATTTCCCTGTGGTTTCTGAAAAGAAAAGAAAAAATACGTCTGTGTGTGTGTGTGTGCGCGCGCGCGTGCGTGCGCGCGCAAGGAGGGGGATGAAGGGTCGCTTTCCCGTCCCCTACACTGGTGGACGTGCCACACCGAGAGTACTGGAGCCACTTTTGTAGTGTTGGGGAACTTTGCGGCGGTGTCAGGGAGCTTATGATAGTTGGGGAGCTTGAGTGGTGATTTTATCTAGCGACTCTAGCGGCAGTCACTCGAAGCAAAACAGCCCCACAAGAAGAAGAAGAAGAAGAAGAAGAAGAAGAAGAAGAAAAAAAAAAAGACGGCTTTCTGCAACTGACGGGGCCTCACACAAACGGGGGTTTCTCACTTCCCACGGCGTGGGAGTGGGATGGTGTCTTAATTCTCTGGTATTTTCGTCTCCAAGGAAATTTATTCAGCTGAGGGGAACATCGTGGTTCCAAGGATCATTTTGATCCTATTCATGGGCTCAAAAAATCAAATGCATTTTGTGCTTTGCAATTGGTCGGTTTTGGGCTTAAAAGAAAATCACAACCTTGGGCTCAAATTGTCTATTTTTCCTGTTTTTTTTTTATTTCCTTTCCTTTTATTCTTATACATATCTTTCTATTCTGATTTTCTCAGAAAATTCCATTTTCACTTCCTGCAGTATTTCAAATGGATTTTTTTTCCTAATCTGATTTTTCTATTTCTTATCAGATTGAGGTTTTCTCTTTCCATGTGTTCTTGATTGGAAAGTTTGTCTCCTCAGGGCTATTCTTATTCCATCATTTTCTTAAATCTTCTTATTTTCATTTCGTGTGTGCTCCCTAATCTATTTCTCTTTTATTTTCATGGGCTTCTTTTTATCAATTCTTTTATATTTTTCTGATTTTATATATATATACATATATTTTATCTATATATATATCTTTTGTCCATTGAAGACTTTATATAATGATTGTTCACCGCCTCCAGGTGTGGACATCGCTCCTGGTGCGGAACCATGTTGGAGGTGTCCTCCACTGAGGTGCGACTGGGCTCGGCCTCCAGGACTCGAGGTGCCCTCCAGAGTCCCGAGTCGCCCTCGAGGACAACCTCCAGGAGCTGATGTGTTCCTGGAGGCGGGAGGAAGGAGCTGGCTCCTCGGTCACCGAAGGAGCCCAGGAGGTGTCGTGGGCCCATGAGGTGTCGTGGGCCCAGCAGGAGTCATCTCCTCTTTGGCAGGATTGACAATTCTCTGGGAGGAGCATTATGTATGTCGCCGAAGGCTCGGGGTTCCTTGGCGCTGGGT
>NC_134813.1:8827727-8832727 GCF_046742065.1 Oratosquilla oratoria
ATAAACAAACAGACAAATAATAACAAACAAATAAACAAATAGTATAAAATAAATGGCAGTCATTACAGCATCTTGCTAAGGTGTTTATGTAAACGAAACTTATAGCTTCGAAATGAACTACATAACACTACCTCTGCAGGAAGTTTATTCCATTCATTAACTACATGGTTGGCGAAGTTGTTTCTACCCACTTCCAAATTGAATCTATTCCCTGACAGCTTTAGACTATTAGTTCTTGTCGGATTCTCATTCAGTGTGAACATTTTGTCACTTATGATGTCAATTTCCATTAGAATCTTAAAGACCTGCATCAAGTCACCTCTGAGTCTACACTTTTTCAGGGAAAACAGATTCTTACGTTTTAGTCGATTCTCGTATCTGGAATCAGTTCTAAGGCTCGCCGTTGTACTTTTTCCAATCTGTCAATGTCTTTAATGAGATTCGGTGACCATACGGAAACAGCATTTTCCAAATGTGGATGAACTAACGATTGATATAGCTTGTTAATGAGAGATAGACTTTTGAAATTAAAAGGTCGCGCAATCAGTCCTAGAATCTTATTAGCTTTCTTAGAGGCTGAAAATACTGCTTAGATTATTTGAGATGGTTATTGATAATTACACTGAGATCCTTTTCACTATCCACTGTTGTTAAGGAATTTCCAAATAACTTGTAATCATACTGTTATTTTTACTTATATGCATAACCTTGCATTTACTTGTGTTAAATTTTATTAGCCATTTTTCAGACCATTGCTGTAATTGATCTAAATCTTCTTGAATATCTAATTGATTTAAGTGATACTTTGTCCTTCCGCACAGTTTTGTATCATCAGCAAATTTGTAGACAATAGATTTTAGTCCATGGTCTATATAATCTATATATACTATGAGTAGAAGTGGCCCAATAACGGAACCCTGAGGAACTCTACTCGTAACATTTTTCCATCAAAAAGTTTTGCCTTTTAAAACAAATCTCTGTTTTCGATCATTTAGCCAATTACTAGTTCAACTGCGTGTGAAGCTAATTTAGTAAGTAGCCTTTCGTGGGGGACGGTATCAATAGCTTTTGCAAAGTCTAGATATATTAAATCTATATTGTTTCTTTTGTCATAATTCGAGATGACTGTGTTGTAGAATTCGAGTAAGTTAGTCACACAAGAACGATTCCGTTTGAATCCATGCTGGCTATCATTTATCAAACAGATACTCTCTACATGATGTTCGATAGCATCTCTGATGATAGTTTTTATCATTTTTCTATGAATAAAGTAAAGGTTATAGGCTTGTAGTTATTTGGTTTCTTTTGATCACCTTTTTTGAATATGGGAGTAACGTTAGTTAGATTTTATTCTCTTGGGACATCTCCGGATATGATGGATTTCTTGAAAATAATTTCTAATGGAATAACGATCTCATTTTTCATTTGCTTTAAGATTCTTGGATGCCAACCGTCAGGTCCTGGTGTTTTATCAAATTTGAGTGTCTCTATACACCTTGTAATTTTTTCTTTTGTTATATTTACCGTAGTAAGTTCACTCTAGGCTTTTCACAGGTTTCAGTTTGGAGTTCACTTTGAGGTGTTTTGTTTACAAATACTGAGCTAAAATAGTTGTTTAAAGTATCACATATTCCTTCATTAAAGTATTCAAGTTGACCATCAGCAGATTATAGTGGGCCACTGTGAATCCTAATGGCCTTTTTCTCTCTAATGGAACTATAGAATTCTTTGGGATTCTCTTTGGATTTCACCGCGATATGCATTTCGTGTTGTCGTTTTCGCTTTATATTGTCTTTTTTTTTAATATATCTGTATTATTACACAAGTTTGATAGTCATTAGGTGCACCCGAGCAATTGTATTTCTTATAAGCCTGTCTCTTTTTAGCAATACTTTCTTTTTAGTTTATTTGTCAAGCCATTTTGGGCGAGTCTTATTTGGGGGGCGTCTGTACTTAAACGGGATGCAAGTAGGAATCATCTTAATAAACGTATTTTGAAACATTTCCCACATCTGATCTACAGGTCTTTCGCTTAATTTTACCTCCCAGTGTGTAAGCTGTAGCTCCTGACATAGTCCTATGAACTGAGGTTTACAGAAATCGGGTATTTTGGAAACACAAGTATCTGTTCTAAATTTTTTTAGCCGTTTCAATCTAAGTTGTGATCGCTGTTTGCAATAGTTTCACCAACTTCTACATCAGTTATCATGCTTTAGCGACTATTGATCAATATATCACACATACACACACACACACACACGTTATCGGAAAATTTTCAAGCACTGGACTCAGAGTAACAGATTTTACTACCACCGTTTCGAACTTTGTCCAGGGTTCGCCTTCAGGGTGGCACAATGTTAGCAAAAGGAATCAATTAAGTAGTATACCAGTGTTCCCTGTGACAGGTCACACCAGATTGAACTGGTATACTATTTAATCGATTCCTTTTGCTGACATTGTATAACCCTGAAGACGAATCCCGGACAGGGTTCAGAACGTCGGAAGTAAATTCTGTTACTCTGAGTCCAGTCTTTGAAATGTTTCCGATAACATGGCTCCTGGACTCCAGCTCTTTACGAACACACACACACATACATACACGCATAAACACATCCACACGAGCGCACGCACACGTCTCAGTGGTGCGGTTGGTAGAGTCCCTGACTGTCACTATGACGGTCCGGGTTGGTATCCTACTCGGGGCTGAAATAATTTCAGTATCGCTGCGCTTCGAGTCGTTACTCCAACTCTCGTGGGTGGAGAGTTGGGTGTGTGTGTGCGTGTAAGGTCACAGCATTAACCATACATCGGTCATACGAGCTCTGAGCTCTCTTCCGGGAGGGAAATAGCTGTCGGTCACGAGTCCAACACGTGTTCCAAAGACCATGGGGAATCACACACACACACACACACACACACACACACACACACACACACACACACACACACACACACACACACACACACACACACACACACACACACACACACACACACACACACACACTCACTCACGGAGCGCTGAACGTTTTCGTCTGTTGGGGCGTCTTCGAAGTGCGGGGAAGAATGGTAGAGGACGGTATACACACAGAAACAAATGAGAGGGTCGCATCATCAACATCTACGTACTTTGTGCACAACGACCACCGAAGTACGTAGATGTTGATGTGCCCTTCTCCCTTTTCTTGTTTAGCTTCTGTATTTATGGTCTTCTATTGTTCGTCATTGTGCTCTGGGGGTGCCTTGATGGACGGAAGCGTTTGGTGTTCTGATCTTTTGATTTCCCTGTGGTTTCTGAAAAAAGAATACGTGTGTGTGTGTGTGTGTGTGTGTGTGTGTGTGTGTGTGTGTGTGTGTGTGTGTGTGTGTGTGTGTGTGTGTGTGTGTGTGTGTGTGTGTGTATGTGCGCGCGCGCAAGGAGGGGGATGAAGGGTCGCTTTCCCGTCCCCTACACTGGTGGACGTGCCACACCGAGAGTACTGGAGCCACTCATGTAGTGTTGGGGAACTTTGCGGCGTTGTCAGGGAGCTTGTGATAGTTGGGGAGCTTGAGTGGTTATTTTATCTAGCGACTCTAGCGGCAGTCACTCGAAGCAAAACAGCCCCACAAGAAGAAGGAGAAGGAGGAGGAGAAGAAGAAGAAGAAGAAGAAGAAGAAGAAGAAGAAGAAGAAGAAGAAGAAGAAGAAGAAGAAGAAGAAGAAGAAGAAGAAGAAGAAGAAGAAGAAGAAGAAGAAGAAGAAAAAGACTGCTTTCTGCAACTGACGGGGCCTCACTCAAACGGGGGTTTCTCACTTCCCACGGCGTGGGAGTGGGATGGTGTGTTAATTCTCTGGAATGGTCGTCTCCAAGGAAATTTATTCAGCTGAGGGGAACCTCGTGGTTCCAAGGATGATTTTGATCCTATTTATGGGCTCAGAAATCAAATGCATTTTGTGCTTTGCAATTGGTCGGTTTTGGGCTTAAAAGAAAATCACTACTTTGGGCTAAAATTTTCCATTTTTCCTGTTTTTTCTTTCTTTTTCTTTTGTTCTTATACTTATTTTTCTATTCTGATTTTCTCAAAAACTTCCATTTTCACTTCCTGTAGTATTTCAAATGGAATTCTTTTCCTGGTCTTATTTTTCTATTTCTTAACAGATTGAGGTTTTCTCTTTCCATGTTTTCTTGATTGGAAAGTTTGTTTCCTCAGGGCTATTCTTATTCCATCGTTTTCTTAAATTTTCTTATTTTCATTTCTTGTGGGCTTCTTAGTCTATTTCTCTTTTATTTTCATGGGCTTCCTTTATATCTTTATTTTTTTATCAATTATTTGATATTATTCTGATTATATATGTATATATATTTTTCATACATTGGAGACTTGATAGAGTGATTGTTTGTTCACCGCCTCCAGGTGTGGACATCGCTCCTGGTGCGGAACCATGCTGGAGGTGTCCTCCACTGAGGGTCGACTGGGCTCGGCCTCCAGGACTCGAGGCGCCCTCCAGAGTCCCGAGTCGCCCTCGAGGACAACCTCCAGGAGCTGATGTGTTCCTGGAGGCGGGAAGAAGGAGCTGTCTCCTCGGTCACCGAAGGAGCCCAGGAGGTGTCGTGGGCCCAGCAGGAGTCGTCTCCTCTTTGGCAGAATTGACAATTGTCTGGGAGGAGCATTATGTACGTCATCGAAGGCTCAGGGTTCCTTGGCGCTGGGTCTTGTGGTGGCTGGTCCTTGGTTGGGTCTGGTGCTTTCTGGACCTCCTCTTGATGGGGCTCCGGGCTTCTCGTAGACCTTCTTGATTTGGGCTTTGGTTTCTTGCTGGAGTCGGCCGGGGGGCCAATCGTCTCCAGAGTGGCACCCCAAGCCGCTCGAAGGTCTTTCTCTCGAGTTCTACTTGGCAGGAGAACTTCTTCGGCGAGTGTCTCCGCCATGCCTGGTCGTGGGGCCTGTTCCAGGCTTTCCTCCAGCTGAGGGTGCCGTCGATAATCATTCCTCTCACAATTCAGGCTTTCCATGGTATCG
>NC_134813.1:8845227-8847727 GCF_046742065.1 Oratosquilla oratoria
TAAATTTGATATGCCTCTTTTCAGACCATTACCGTAATCTATCTAAATATTCTTGAATATCTAATTGGTTTAAGTAATCATTTGCCATTCCGCACAGTTCTGTATCATCAGCAAATTTGGAGATAATATATTTTAGCCCGTTGTCTATATCATTTATATATACTATGAATAGAAGTGGCCCAAGAACGGAACCTTGAGGAACTCCACTCATGAAATTTTTTCATCTCTGTTTTCGATCATTCAGCCAATTACTAGTCCAACTTAGTAGGCTATCACTTACTCCGTGTGAAGCTAATTTAGTAAGTAGCCTTTCGTTGGGGACGGTATTAAAAGCTTTTGCAAAGTCTATATATATTAAATCTATATTTTTTCTTTTGTCATAATTCGAGATAACTGTGTTGTAGAATTCGATATAGTTAGTCACGTAAGAACGTTTCCGTCCGAGTCCATGCTGGCTATAATTTATCAAACATTTACTTTCTAAATGATGTTCGATAACATTTCTGATGATAGTTTCCATCATTTTTTCTAAGAATGAAGTCAAGCTTATAGGCCTGTATTTTTCTTTCTATTTGTCACCTTTTCTGAATATGAGAGTAACATTAGTTAGCTTTCATTCTCTTGGGACATCTGCGAATATGATGGATTTCTTGAAAATGATTTCTAATGTAACAACAATCTCATTAAGATTCTTGGATGCCAACCGTCAGGTCCTGGTGTTTTATTAACTTTGAGTTTCTCTATACACCTTTTAATTGTTTCTTTTGTTATATTAGTGTAGTAAGTTCACTCTAGACTTGTCACAGGTTTCAATTTGGAGTTCACTTTGAGGTGTTTCGTTTACGAATACTGAGCTAAAATAGTTGTTTAAAATATCACATATTTCTTCATTTGAATATTCAAGTTGACCATCAGCAGATTATAGTGGGACAACGTGATTCCTAATAACCTTTTTCTCTCTAATGCAACTATAGAATTCTTTGGGATTCTCTTTGGATTTAACCGCGATATTCATTTCGTGTTGTCGTTTTCGCTTTTTATTGTCTTTTATTTTTTTAATTTCTCTGTATTATTACACAAGTTTGATAGTCATTAGGTGCACCCGAGCAATTGTATTTCTTATAAGCCTGTCTCTTTTTAGCAATACTTTTTTTTTTTGTTTATTTGTCAAGCTATTTTGAGCGAGTCTTATTTGGGTGGCGTCTGTCCTTAAACGGGATGCAAGTATGAATCATCTTAATAAACGTATTTTGAAACATTTCCCACATCTGATCTACAGGTCTTTCACTTAATTTTACCTCCCAGTGTGTAAGCTGAAGCTCGTGACATAGTCCTATGAACTGAGCTTTACTGAAATTTGGTATTTTAGAAACACAAGTATCTGTTCTAAAAAATTTTAAGCAGTTTCAATCTAAGTTGTGATCGCTGTTTGCAATAGTTTCACCAACTTCTACATCGGTTATCATGCTTTAGCGACTATTGATCAATAGATCACACATACACACACACACGATATCGGAAAATTTCCAAGCACTGTACTCAGAGTAACAGAATTTACTACCGATGTTTCGAACTCTGTCTAGGGTATGTCTTCAGGGTTGCACAATGTTAGCAAAATGAATCAATTAAGTAGTATACCAGTGTTCCCTGTGACAGGTCCCACCAGATTGAACTGGTATACTATTTCATCGATTCCTTTTGCTGACATCGTATAACCCTGAAGACGAATCCCGGACAGGGTTCAGAACGTCGGTAGTAAATCCTGTTACTCTGAGTCCAGTGTTTGAAATTTCTCCGATAACATGGCTCCTGGACTCCAGCTCTTTACGAGCACACACACACACACACACACGCACACATACACGCATAAACACACACACACTAGCGCACGCACACGTCTCAGTGGTGCGGTTGGTAGAGTCCCTGACTGTCACTATGGCGGTCCGGGTTGGAATCCTACTCGGGGCTGAAATAATTTCAGTATCCCTGCTCTTGGAGTCGTTACTCCAAATCTCGTGGGCGGAGAGTTGGATGTGGTTGTGCGTGTAATGTGACAGTATTACCCATAGATCGGTCATACGAGCTCTGAGTTCTCATTCGGGAGGTTAATAACAGACGATCACGAGTCTAACACTTTTTCCAAGACCATGGTGAATCACACATACGGAGCGCTGAACGTTTTCGTCTGTTGGGGCGTCTTCGGAGTGCACGAAGGAATGGTAGAGGACGGTACACATACAGAAACAAATGAGAGGGTCGCATCATCAACATCTACGTACTTTGTGCACGACAGCCACCGAAGTACATAGATGTTGACGTGCCCTTCTCCATTTTCTTGTTTAACTTCTGTATTTATGTTCTTCTGTTGTTCGTCCTTGTGCTCTGAGGGTGCCTCGATGGACGGAAGCGTTTGGTGCTCCGATCTTTTGATTTCCCTGTGGTTGCTGAAAAGAAAAGAATAAATACGTTTGTGTGCGTGTGTGTGTGCGTGCGCGCGCAA
>NC_134813.1:8852727-8860227 GCF_046742065.1 Oratosquilla oratoria
GATGATTAAGTTAGTCACACAAGAACGATTCCGTTTGAATCCATGCTAGCTATCATTTATCAAACAGTTACTCTCTAAATGATGTTCGATAGCATCTCTGATGATAGTTTTTATCATTTTTCTATGAATAAAGTAAAGGTTATAGGCTTGTAGTTATTTGGTTTCTTTTGATCACCTTTTTTGAATATGGGAGTAACGTAAGTTAGATTTCATTCTCTTGGGACATCTCCGGATATGATGGATTTCTTGAAAATAATTTCTAATGGAATAACGATCTCATTTTTCATTTGCTTTAAGATTCTTGGATGACAACCGTCAGGTCCTGGTGTTTTATCAAATTTGAGTGTCTCTATACACCTTGTAATTTTTTCTTTTGTTATATTTACCGTAGTAAGTTCACTCTAGGCTTTTCACAGGTTTCAGTTTGGAGTTCACTTTGAGGTGTTTTGTTTACAAATACTGAGCTAAAATAGTTGTTTAAAATATCACACATTCCTTCATTTGAGTATTGAAGTTGACCGTCAGCAGATTATAGTGGGCCACTGTGATTCCTAATAACATTTTTCTCTCTAATGCAACTATAGAATTCTTTGGGATTCTCTTTGGATTTAACCGCGATATTCATTTCGTGTTGTCGTTTTCGCTTTTTATTTTTATTTTTTTATTTCTCTGTATTATTACACAAGTTTGATAGTCATTAGGTGCACCCGAGCAATTGTATTTCTTATAAGCCTGTCTCTTTTTAGCAATATTTTTTTTTTTTAGTTTATTTGTGAAGCCATTTTGGGCGAGTCTTATTTTACAAAGGATTGCAAAGGCGGAGCATGCCGACAGGAGACCTTTTGATCCATATCCAGGTCGGATGCAAAAAAAAAAATCATATTAATAATAAATAAAAACGATAATAATGTAAATAACAAATACAATACATAAATAAATGCATAGGTATAGTTGAATGACAAACAAACAGGTAAATAGTAAATAATAAATTGACATATAACTAATAATAAATGAAAATCAGACAGACAATTTATAACAAAACAAAAACAAATAATATAACATAAATTATAATCATTACAGCATCTTACTTAGGTATTTATCTAAATGATTCTTAAAGCTTCGAACTGAACTACATTGCACTACCTGTGCAGGAAGTTTATTCTATTCATTAACTACACGGTTGGCAAAGTTGTTTCTACCTACTTCCAAATTGAATCTATTTCCGGACAGTTTGAGACCATTGTTTCTTGCCTGATTCTCATTCAATGTGAAAATTTGGTCACTTTTGATGTTGTCAATTCCCTTTAAAATCTTAAAGACCTGTATCAAGTCACCTCTGAGTCTACGCATTTTTAGGGAAAACAGATTCATGTGCTTAAGTCGATTTTCGTATGATTTATTTTTGATATTTGGAATCAGTTTTGTGGCTCGCCGTTGTACTTTTTCCAGTCTGTCAATGTCTTTAATGAGATTCGGTGACCATACGGAAACAGCATATTCCAAATGTGGACGAACTAACGATTTATATAGCTTGTTAATGAGTGATGGACTTTTGAAATCAAAAGATCGCGCAATCTATCCCAGAATCTTATTTGCTTTCTCAGAGGCTGAAATACACTGCTTGGATGATTTGAGGTTGTTACTGATAATTACGCCGAGATCTTTTTCACTATCCACTTTTGTTAACGAATTTCCAAATAACTTGTAATCGTACTTACTGTTATTTTTACCTATGTGCATTACCTTGCATTTACTTGTGTTAAATTTCATTAGCCACTTTTCAGACCATTGCTGTAATTGATCTAAATCTTCTTGAATGTCTAATTGGTTTGAGTGATCATTTGCCACTCCGCACAGTTTTGTATCATCAACAAATTTGGAAACAGTAGATTTTAGTCCATTGTCTATATCATTTATATATACTATGAATAGAAGTGGCCCAAGAACGGAACCCTGAGGAACTCCACTTGCAACACTTTTCCATCCAGAAGTTTTTCCATTTAAAACAACTCTCTGTTTTCGACCTTTCAACCAATTACTAATCCAACCTAATAGGCTACCACTTATTCCATGCAAAGCTAATTTAGTAAGTAGTCTTTCGCGTGGGACGGTATCAAAAGCTTTTGCAAAGTCTAGATACTGTATATTAAATATATATTGTTTCTTTTGTCATAATTCGAGATAACTGTGTTGTAGAATTCGAGTAAGTTAGTCACGCAAGAACTTTTCCGTCTGAAACCATGCTGGCTATCATTTATCAAACGGTTACTTTCTAAATGATATTCGATAACATCTCTGATGATAGTTTCCATTATTTTTCCTACGATTGAAGTCAAACTTATAGGCCTATAGTTATTTGGTTTCTTTTTGTCACCCTTTTTGAATATGGGAGTAACGTTAGCTAGCTTCCATTCTCTTGGGACATCTCCGGATATGATGGATTTCTTGAAAATAATTTCTAATGGAACAACAATCTCATTTTTCATTTCCTTTAAGATTCTTGGATGCCAACCGCCAGGCCCTGGTGTTTTATTAACTTTGAGTTTGTCTATACACCTTTTAATTTTTTCTTTTGTTATATTTACCGTAGTGAGTAAGTTTACCCCAGACTTTTCACAGGTTTCAGTTTGGAATTCACTTTGAGGTGTTTCGTTTACGAATACCGAGCTAAAATAATTGTTTAAGATATTACACATTCCTTCATTTGAATATTCAAGTTGACCGTCAGCAGACAATAGCGGACCAATGTGATTCCTAACAACCTTTTTATCTCTAATGTAACTATAGAATTCTTTGGGATTCTCTTTGGATTTATCAGCAATGTTCATTTCGTATTGTCGTTTTCTTTTTCTTATTGTCTTTTTTAAATCTCTCTGTATTGATACATAATTTTCATAGTCATTAGATGCACCCGAGCACTTATATTTCTTATAAGCCTGTCTCTTTTTAGCAATACTTTTTTCAGTTTCTTTGTCGAGCCACTTTGGGCGAGCCTGATTTGGGGGACGTCTGTCCTTAAAAGGAATGTAAGTTTGAATCATCTTAGTGAGCGTATTTTGAAATATTTCCCACATCTGATCTATAGGCCTTTCGTTTAATTTTGCCTCCCAATCTGTAAGCTGAAGCTCCTGACGTAGTCCTATGAACTGAGCTTTACTGAAATCGGGTATTTTAGAAGCACAAGTATCTATTCTAAAATTGTTTAGGAGTTTGAATCTGACTAAGTTGTGATCGCTATTTGCAACAGATTCACCGACTTCTACATCAGTTACCATGCTTTCGCGGCTAGTGATCAATGAATCGAGTAAGTTTCCATATCTTGTGGGCCCTTTTACATGCTGAATTAAGTAATTGTCACCAAGAAAATCAATCAAGCGA
Organism: Oratosquilla oratoria; assembly: GCF_046742065.1. NCBI lineage: Eukaryota > Metazoa > Arthropoda > Malacostraca > Stomatopoda > Squillidae > Oratosquilla > Oratosquilla oratoria. The sequence continues at coordinate 8,856,106 of NC_134813.1, forward strand.
CTACATATATGGCCATGTTCAAGGGTCATCCAATCAATGTCAGTAAAATTAAAATCACCCATTATCAACAAATCCCGGTTGCAGAAACTAGACAGTTCTTGAAATAACAGTTTGTCGTCTGCTAATGATAATGTCTTTGGCCTATATATTACACCTATATTCATTTTTTGTCCATTTGTTTGGGTTAACTCAACTCACAAACTGTCATATGCATCCTGTTTCACTTTCTCTAAAACACAAGCATGAACATTGTTTTTAACGTACAATAGAACACCCCCAACTTTCTTGTGGTTTCTATCCTGATGAAAGTGTTTAAATCCCGCAATATTAAATTCAGCTTCGAACTCTGTACCATTTAACCATGTCTCAGTTATTCCTATCATATCGAGATTTTCGCTTTTGACATACGCCTGTATTTCTTGAAATTTGTTCCTAATACTACGAGCATTAAAGTACATAGTTTTAAGAAACTCCTGATTATTTCTTTTTGACACATTTTGAGTTTCAATATCATGTCTTATATTATCATTTTGTTTTTTATTTATGCCTTGCTCTATATTATTATTATTTGGTCCTTCATTGACATTCAATGCCTCATTAACATTTCTCCTATCAAAATTATCATTTCCCCCATCACGGACATCTGGTCGATTACGGTCATCCGATCTGTTTTGTACATTTGTCCCCCTACGTCACCGTGATTCACGCCGGCCTCCCGTCGTTCAGTGACATTATGTCCGGCATCCCTTTCTAAAATTATATTTTGTCCTCCAGTGGCATTAAATCCTACCGTGATATTTTTTCCTCCACTATAATTACATCCCATCGTGATCTTTTGTCTTCCACTGTCATTACATCCTATCTTGCTATTTTGGCCTTCATTGACATTCTGTCCGGTATCTCTTCCTAAAATTATATTTTGTCCTTCACTGACATTATATCCTACCGTGATATTTTCTCCTCCATTATCATTACATCCTATCGTGATATTTTGTTCTCCACTATCATTATTTCCCATCGTGATCTTTTGTCCTCCACTGTCATTACATCCCATTGTGACATTTTGTCCTATGACATTACATTCTATTATTTGGGGGGCGTCTGTCCTTAAACGGGATGCAAGTATGAATCATCTTAATAAACGTATTTTGAAACATTTCCCACATCTGATCTACAGGTCTTTCGCTTAATTTTACCTCCCAGTGTGTAAGCTGAAGCTCCTGACATAGTCCTATGAACTGAGCTTTACTGAAATCGGGTATTTTGGAAACACAAGTATCTGTTCTAAACTTTTTTTAGCAGTTTAAATCTAAGTTGTGATCGCTGTTTGCAATAGTTTCACCAACTTCTACATCGTTTATCATGCTTTAGCGACTATTGATCAATATATCACACATACACACACACACGTTATGGGAAAATTTTCAAACACTGTACTTAGAGTAACAGAATTTACAACCGACGTTTCGAACTCTGTCTAGAAAAGGAATCAATTAAGTAGTATACCAGTGTTCCCTGTCACAGGGCCCACCAGATTGAACTGGTATACTATTTAATCGATTCCTTTTGCTGACCTTGTACAACCTTGAAGACGAACCCCGGACAGGGTTAGATATTTCGGTAGTAAATTCTGTTACTCTGAGTCCAGTGTTTGAAATTTTTCCGATAACATGGCTCCTGGACTCCAGCTCTTTACGAGCACACACACACACACACATACACGCACAAACACACACACACACACGCGCAAGCACGCACACACACACGCGCGCGCAAACACACACACACACACACACACACACACACACACACACGCACACAAAATGAATATTGGTTACATTGATAAGGTCTAGATTAGAGTATGGGGCGACATTGTGGTCCCCCAGTACCAAAAAGAATATAAAGAAAATAGAAAGAATCCAAAGAGCAGCTACAAAAATGGCACCTGCACTTGCAAACCTATCATACGAGGAGAGATTGGCTAAACTGGAATTACCGACACTGGAGCAAAGAAGAGAGAGGGGGGACCTATTGACCATCCACAGAATCATGAAAGGCACAGAGATACTTGATAGAGAGAACTTACTTAACTGGGACAAAAGAAACACAAGAGGACATGGTAAGAAAATAAAAAAACATAGCTATAGAAGAGAACTGAAGAAAAACAGTTTTCCACATAGAGTTTTGGACACTTGGAACAAACTGGATAATGAAATAGTATGCGCAAAAACCATTCATGAGTTTAAAAACAAACTAGACACTGCGAGATACAATGGCGGAACAACACGAGCATAGCTCCCCTTCCCGCAAAATACAACTAGGTAAATACACACACACACACACACACTTGATGGACGGAAACGTTTGGTGTTCCGATCTTTTGATCTCCGTGTGGTTCCTGAAAAGATAAAAAAACAGTGTGTGTGTGTGTGTGTGTGTGTGTGTGTGTGTGTGTGTGTGTGTATGTGTGTGTGTGTTTGTGTATGTGTGTGTGTGTGTGTGTGTGTGCGCGCGCGCGCAAGGAGGGGATGAAGGGTCGCTTTCCCGTCCTCTACACTGGTGGACGTGCCACACCGAGAGTACTGGAGCCACTCTTGTAGTGTTGGGGAACTTTGTGGCGGTGTCAGGGAGCTTGTAATAGTTGGGGAGCTTCAGTGGTCAATTTTATTTAGCGACTCTAGCGGCAGTTGCTCGAAGGAAAAGAGCCCCACAAGGGAAAAAAAAAAAAAAAAAAAAAAAAAGCGGCTTCCCGCAACTGACGGGGCCTCACACAAACGGGGGTTTCTCACTTCCCACGGCATGGGAATGGGATGATGAGTTAATTCTCTGGGATTGTCGTCGCCAGGCACATTTATTCAGCTGAGGGAAACCTTGTGGTTCCAAGGATGATTTTAATCCTATTTATGGGCTCAAAAAATCAAATGCGTTTTGTGCTTTGCAATTGGTCGGTTTTGGGCTTAAAAGGAAATTACTACTTTGGGCATATTTTTATATTCTGATTTATTCCAAAACTTCCATTTTCACTTTCTGTAGTATTTCAAACGGATTTGTTTTTCCTGATCTGATTTTTGTATTTCTTATCAGATTTAGGTTTTCTCTTTCCATGTTTTCTTGGTTGGAAAGTTTGTCTCCTCAGGGCTATTCTTATTCTTAAATTTTCTTATTTTCATTTCGTGTGGGCTCCTTAATCTATTTCTCTTTTATTTCCATGGGCTTCTTTTTCATCAATTCTTTTATATTTTTCTGGTTTTATTTATATATACATATATTTTATTTTCATATATTTATATATCTTTTGTCCATTGGAGACTTGATGGGACGATTGTTCACCGCCTCCAGGTGTGGACATCGCTTCTGGTGCGGAACCATGCTGGAGGTGTCCTCCACTGAGAGGCGACTGGGCTCGGCCTCCAGGACTCGAGGAGCCCTCCAGAGTCCCGAGTCGCCCTCGAGGACAACCTCCAGGAGCTGATGTGTTCGTGGAGGCGGGAGGAAGGAGCTGGCTCCTCGGTGACCGAAGGAGCCCAGGAAGTGTCGTTGGCCCAGGAGATGTCGTGGGCCCAGCAGGAGTCGTCTCCTCTTTGGCAGAATTGACAATTATCTTGGAGGAGCTTTATTATGTATGTCGCCGAGGGCTCGGGGTTCCTTGGCGCTGGGTCTTGTGGGGGCTGTTCCTTCGTTGGGTCCGGTGCTTTCTGAAGCTCCTCTTGATGGGGCTCCGGGCTCCTCGTAGATCTTCTTAAGTTGGGCTCTACACTCCGGCTTGGATTTCTTGGTGGAGTCGGCCGGGGGGCCAATCGTCTCCAGAGGGGAAGCCCCGGCCGCTCGAAGGCCCTTGTTTCGTGCTCTGCTCGGCAGTAGATCTTCGGCGAGTGTCTCCGCCATGGCTGCTCTTGGGGCCTGCTCCAAGCTTTCCTCCAGCTGAGGGCGCCGTCGATAATCATTCCTCTCACAATTCAGGCTTTCCATGGCATCGAGGCTCAGCGGTTGCGACTCTGCTTGTCGCATCTCGTTTTGCTGCCGATGCTGATGGTCAGTCGGTCGGGCGACTGGTTTACAAAAAGGCGAAATTTCTTGAAGACGGAAACCGTTAAACTCACTCACACGCGCACACACACACAC
>NC_134813.1:8870227-8872727 GCF_046742065.1 Oratosquilla oratoria
GCATCATCAACATCGTACTTTGTGAACAACGACCACCGAAATACATATATGTTGATGTGCCCTTCTCCTTTTTCCTGTTTAGTTTCTGTATCTATGTTCTTCTGTTGTTCATCCTTGTGCTCAGAGGGTGCCTTGATGGACGGAAGCGTTTGGTGTTCCGATCTTTTGATTTCCCTGTGGTTTCTGAAAAGTAAAAAAAAATACGTGTGTGTGTGTGTGTGTGTGTGTGTGTGTGTGTGTGTGTGTGTGTGTGTGTGTGTGTGTGTGCGCGCGCGCGCGCAAGGAGGGGGATGAAAGGTCGCTTTCCCATCCCCTACACTGGTGGACGTGCCACACCGAGAGTACTGGAGCCACTCTTGCAGTGTTTGGGAACTTTGTGGCGGTGTCAGGGAGCTTGTGAGACGGTAGTTGGGGAGCTCGAAGCAAAACAGCTCCACAAGAAGAAGAAGAAAAAAAAACCAGCTTTCTGCAACTGACGGGGCCTCACACAAACGGGGGTTTCTCACTTCCCACGGCGTGGGAGTGGGATGGTGTCTTAATTCTCTGGGATTGTCGTCTCCAAAGAAATTTATTCAGCTGAGGGGAACATCGTGGTTCCAAGGATCATTTTGAACCTACTTATGGGCTCAAAAACTCAAATGCATTTTGTGCTTTGCAATTGGTCGGGTTTGGGCTTAAAAGAAAATTACTACTTTGGGCTAAAAATGTCTATTTTTCATGTTTTTTCTTTCTTTTTCTTTTATTCATATACATATTTTTCTATTCTGATTTTCTCAAAAACTTCCATTTTCACTTCCTGTAGTATTTGAAATTGATTTTTTCCTGATCTTATTTTTCTATTTCTTATCAGATTGAGGTTTTCTCTTTCCATGTTTTCTTGATTTTTCTTGATTTTTCCTGTTTTTTCTTTCTTTTTCTTTTATTCTTATACATATTTTTCTATTCTGATTTTCTAAAAAAAAAATCCATTTTCACTTCCTGTAGTATTTCAAATGGAATTCTTTTCCTGATCTGATTTTTCTATTTCTTATCAGATTGAGGTTTTCTCTTTCCATGTTTTCTTGATTGGAAAGTTCGTTTCCTCAGAGTTATTTTCATTTCGTGTGGGCTTCTTAGTCTATTTCTCTTTTATTTTCATGGGCTTCTTTTTTACCTTCTTTATTTTCTTTTTTTCTTTTTTATCAATTATTTTATTATTATTCTGATTATGTATGTATATATATTTTTCATACATTGGAGACTTGATAGAATGATTGTTTGTTCACCGCCTCCAGATGTGGACATCGCTCCTGGTGCGGAACCATGCTGGAGGTGTCCTCCACTGAGGGGCGACTGGGCTCGGCCTCCAGGACTCGAGGCGCCCTCCAGAGTCCCGAGTCGCCCTCGAGGACAACCTCCACGAGCTGATGTGTTCCACACACACACACACACACACACACACACACACACACACGCACACACACACACGCACGCACACACACACACGCACACACACACACACGCACGCACACACACACACACGCACGCACACACACACACACACACACACACACACACACACACACACACACACAACGTCTCGGTGGCGCGGTTGATAGAGTACAGGCATGCCAGTACGGAGATGCGGCAGTACTTGGTTCGAATCCTGCCCAGGGCCGAAATTATTTCGGTATCGCTGCACTTCGGGTTGTTACTCCGACTCTCGTGGGCGGGGAGTTGGGGGCGTGTGCGTGTAAGGTCATAGCATTACCCATAGATCGGTCATACGAGCTCTGAGCTCTCTTCCGGGTGATAAATAGCTGTCGATCACGAGTCCAACACGCGATCCAAAGACCAAGGTGAATACACACACACACATACACACGCGCGCCAAATGCATACTAGCAGACACATGCACAGAGCCTTAGTAAGAAACACAAGGAAACAAAATAGTGTGTTTCCTCCTCTTTTTCTACTTTCTCCATTTTCTTCTCTCCCTTTCTACTTTTCTTATACTCTCTTTCCCTCCCTCTCTATCTCTCTCTCTCTCTCTCTCTCTCTCTCTCTCTGTATCTCTCTCTCTCTGTCTCTTTCACACACACGCACACACATACACACACACACGCACGCACACACACACACACACACACACACACACACACACACACACACACACACACACACACACACACACACACACACACACACACGGTGGTGTGTGCAAAAACAATACACGAATTTAAAAACAGTCTAGATAAAACGAGATATGAAGACGGGACACTACGAGTATAACTCCCCTTCCCGTAAAATACAACTAGGTAAATACACACACACACACAAACACACACACGCGCGCGCGAGCGCGCGCAACTTTTCTTATATATTTGTATGTTCGAGTTACATACACATACATATATAAGAAAAGTTGCGCTCAACTTATATCTCTCTTATATCTCACTGGTCACGTGCTGGCCGTAGGTTCGAGTCGTAGGGCATAGCACGTTTCAATTTCTGCATGTTT
>NC_134813.1:8875227-8880227 GCF_046742065.1 Oratosquilla oratoria
GTTGATACATGAAATCAGAAAGTACATAGTGTCCGGGTGATTCCACTTTCCGGAGTGACGGTGCCCAGATGAGATAAGGAACGCAAAGGGACACAGAGGAAGAACAAACAACAGCAGGCCTACTGGCCCTAACGAGGCTGTTTGTGTTCACTATACTAAGCTACAGTTAAGAAAACAGGGTAACTAGGTGATAGAAGATGAACTAACACTACTGCTACCACTGTCCTATCCAGTTACAATTAAATGCCGAGTTGTTAGATCTTTTATTGCAAGGGATAATATTTTATTTTGCGGATTGGAGTCTAAGTACTTATCTAGTCGATTTTTAAGGAAAGCAGGGCACCTTTCAACCTTAACTCATTTAAGAAAATAATCTTGACTTTCGTTATGGAGATGCAATATGCCTTTGCTTACTGTCTGTTTGCGAGCAGCGACCTATTGTTTTGAAACCCGTGACCGGTTTCAGCCAATCACGGAACTTTCCTTCTTTGCGAAAAGAAAAACGGGAGAGCGCCACTTTAGTTTCAAATTCGTTTGTGGCGAGTGTGGGTGTGTCATCTAAAAAAAAAATTGTGATTTTTTTTTACTCATGTTTGAAAACCGTTCTTCCGAGTGCTTTTAAAAAGACCACGGTCGGTGTTCTTCCAAAAATAATTCTGTGCCGTTTGTGTGATGACTGCAAGTTTGGTTGTGCTGATATTTTTGTCAAGTCAGTGATGGAAATAGCCTGAGGGGGATCCGGGCCGGATAGCGACTGTCAAAACAGCGACAGTCATAATAGCGGCTTCAGAAGGGCGACGTAATCAGGTGAGCGACTTTCAAAACAGCGACTGTCATAATGGCGACCGCATTATAACAGTGACTGTAACAATAGCGACTTTACTATCAACCGGTCAGAGTGGTCGCAGACTTATGTTTCAATTGCTTGTGTTTTCGTGTTTGTATTTACGTGTTCAGTTGTGTTTACTTTATGAGATAGGTTCAGAATGAAATATGCTCAAAAGGTCACAGACTTATGTTTTTATCGCTCATGTTTATTTCTTCGTGTTTACATGTTTATGTTCACTTTGTGAGATAAGTTCACTGAAGTGAATTTACTGTCGCTCGGTCGTTGGTCGCTCGGTCGTTGGTCATAGTAATGTTTGGGTTGTTAAGACTTGAATACAAATGACAAAAGCCGACAAGAATGTGAAGAAAAACGCCATGTGAGCTCGAAGCCTATATTGGTAGTACAACGTTTCGCTCGTTAGAGCTTTATCAAGAACACTGACATTGGTGCTCACAGAATGTCCCACTACTTGAATATTACTTAATCAAAATAATGGAAGGTCGGCAACAACAAAAGGAACCAACAAGAAGACTAATCCTCACCCGGACACTTGAGCCGAGTAATATTCAAGTAGTGGGACATTCTAGCAGGACCATCAAGGATCTGACAAAACAGCAGAACAAAAAGGACGCACGTTGGGGCAAATCCAATCCTTCCTCCCTCCGTGGGTTGGTGTTCTTCCCCCACCCCTTACCCACCCCACCCCTCCCTTGTTCGAGACCTTCCCCCGTGGTCCTTCCGGCTGACTATATGGCTTTCTGTTGTTTGGCTTGACTAACATTTTTCTTTTTGAATAATGTGACATCTATAGCTAGTACAAATAAAATTTCGTTTTCGATTCCCTTTAGGTTTCAATTTTTTATTACTGAGCAGTTTCATGCAGTTGATGCGATGATGTTGCTGTTATGACAATCGCTCTTATAATACAATCGCCATCATGTGGTCGCTGTTGTGATAGTCGCTGTTTTAAAAGAGGTGCCGTTGTGAAGTCGCTCTATTGACAGTCGCTGTTATTACAGTCGCTATTCGGAACCCGAGCCGACCTGAGGGTTGGAGGTATGACTTACTTCTCAAATTCCATTATTTTTTCCCCAATGCTCAGTCTCTGCACTAATGGAGGCATCATTTATTATTTCTAGCTTTCAGGCGTACAGCCACCTGGTTCACAAAACCTCACTTTCTCCATCACTGGTTTTATAAATAACCCAAACAACACTCACCTGCACTCACCAAACTACTGGACAAGTTTCTTCACACTGTATCTACGGTAAGTTTGTGTGGGGGGACAGACCAGGGTGAAATAATGTTGATTTTATACCAGAATGCAATAGATGGCTAAGCTCTGCGATCTCTCCATAAGTCCGGCAGATAGCCCAGGTAGTGGGGCACGCTGAAGGGTTAGGCTAGGTGTCACGTAGCTCAGTCAGAGGCGTATTTCGGCTACCCAAAATTCCTCAGTTCCTAGCCCTACCCACCCATTTCTTTTATTTACTAGGGAATTTATGTCTCCAATTCATACAGTGCATTACACCAAGTATCTATAAACCAACCATTTAATAATAAAAAGGTACCAGAAGCCAATTGTTACATGAGATGGTACTGATCAGTTGATAAACCCTTTGGCAGGGGGAATATAAGAAAAAAAGTGACAATTAATACTATTTATCCTCAATAAACCATAAAATGAAAAATGTAGAAGCCATTATCCGAGAAGGGCAGATGGAATAATGAGCGCCAGTTCGTTTTTAGAACGTTCTGATTTAATGGTTCGAATTTTGGCGCTAACGGTTCGAGATGTGACGTCATAACGCTTTATCCGAGATGTTTATCAAAATGGCGGTGTATCTGCATGAAAACGTATCTACTTAGTATTGGTGATACATTATGTGATGCTGATGAAGAATGGGGTAGGTGTAAGAAGGGATAAGTTTATGTTTACGAAATTTTCAGATGACTGGAAAAAACAAGAAGCGAATAATCTCTTTCGAGTTGAACTTGATATTTTAGTTTCTTCAGTTTTCATCATATTCTCTGTAGATAATGTATGAGTGAAGAGTTGTAATTGTTTCTTGAATTTCCTCGTATTTCTTGCAGCTATTCTACGCAACATTTGTTTTATTTCCATTCATTATGTTTACTTTAAGACGACTATATTTCCATCAGTACCAGCCAAGTGGTGCCATGATTTTCCGTTGAAGGATTACAAAAGATTACAAGGGCGGAGCATGCCGAAAGGAGACCTTTTGATCCATAACTAGGTCGGATGCCAAAAAATTATAATAATGATAAATAACTTTAGAAATATTTTTTATAATAATATAAATAATAATAAATAAAATAAATGCATAGGTGTGGTTAAATTAATCTGTTTTCCCTAAAAAAGCGTAGACTCATAGATGACTTGATACAGGTCTTTAAGATTTTAAAGGGAATTTCACATTTCACAATTTGGAATTTACTTTGAGGTGTTTTGTTTACGAATACTGAGCTAAAATAGTTGTTTAGAATATCACACATTCCTTCATTTGAATATCCAAGTTGACCGTCAACAGATGATAGTGGGCCAATGTGATTCCTAATAACCTTTTTATCTCTAATGTAACTATAGAATTCTTTGGGATTCTCTTTTGATTTAACTGCGATATTGATTTCGTGTTGTCGTTTTTTTTATTGTCTTTCTTTATTAATTTCCTTGTATTATTACATAAGTTTGATAGTTATTAGGTGCACCCGAGCAATTGTATTTCTTATAAACCTGTCTCTTTTAAGCAATACTTTTTTCAGATTCTTTGTCAATTCATTTAGGACGAGCCTGATTTGGGGGAAGTCTGTCCTTAAACGGGATGCAAGTATAAATCTTTTTAATCAACGTATTTTGAAACATTTCTCGCATCTCATATACAGGTCTTTCGTTTAATTTTGCCTCCCAGTCTATAAGCTGAAAATCCTGACAGTCCTATGAACTGAGTTTTACTGAAATCGGATATTTTTGAAACACAAGTATCTATCCTGATTTTTTAGTAGTTTGTATCTAAGTTGTGATCACTACTTGCAATAGTTTCACCAACTTCTACATCGGTTATCATGCTTTCGCGGCTAGTGATCAATAGATCACACACACACACACACGCACACGCACACACACACACTCACACACATACACACACACACACACACACACACACACACACACACACACACACACACACACACACACACACACACACACACGCACGCACACACACATACCTCGTGGAGCTGTTACACATCTCGTGGCGCTGTGGTTAGTTCTCGCCTGCCCCTACGGCGGTCCGGGTTTGACTCCCGCCTAGGGCTGAAATAATTTCAGTATCGCTGCGCTGCAGGGTGTTACTCCAACTCTCGTGGGCGGGACGTTGGGTGTCTGTGTGCGTGTAAGGTGACAGTATTACCCATAGATCGGTCATACGAGCTCTGAGCTCTCATTCGGGAGGATAATAACTGTCGATCACGAGTCCAACACATGATCCAAGACCATGGTGAATCACACATACGGAGCGCTGAACGTTTTCGTCTGTTGGGGCGTTTTCGGAGTGCGGGGAAGAATGGTAGAGGACGGTACACATACAGAAACAAATGAGAGGGTCGCATCATCTACGTACTTTGTGCACGACAGCCACCGAAGTACATAGATGTTCACGTGCCCTTCTCCATTTTCTTGTTTAACTTCTGTATTTATGTTCTTCTGTTGTTCGTCCTTGTGCTCTGAGGGTGCCTTGATGGACAGAAGCGTTTGGTGTTCTAATCTTTTGATTTCCCTGTGGTTGCTGAAAAGAAAAGAAAAAATACGTTTGTGTGTGTGTGTGTGCGTGCGCGCGCAAGGGGGGGGGGATGAAGGGTCGCTTTCCCGTCCCCTACACTGGTGGACGTGCCACACCGAGAGTACTGGAGCCACTCTTGTAATGTTGGAGAACTTTGCTGCGGTGTCAGGGAGCTTGTGATAAGTGGGGAGCTTGAGTGGTGATTTTATGTAGCGACTCTAGCGTTACTCGAAGGAAAACAGCCCCACAAGAAGAAGAAGAAGAAGAAAAAAAGACGGCTTTCTGCAACTGACGGGGCCTCACCCAAACTGTTGTTTCTCACTTCCCACGGCGTGGGAGTGGGATGGTGTGTTAATTCTCTGGGATTGTCG
>NC_134813.1:8887727-8890227 GCF_046742065.1 Oratosquilla oratoria
TGTGTGTGTGTGTGTGTGTGTGTGTGTGTGTGTGTGTGTGTGTGTCTGTGGTGTGTGTGTGTGTGTGTGTGTGTGTGTGTGTGTGTGTGTGTGTGTGTGTGTGTGTGTGTGTGTGTGTGTGTGTGTGTGTGTGTGTGTGTGTGTGTGTGTGTGTGTGTGTGTGTGCGTGTACGTGTCTCCTTCGGGAGGGTGGTATTTGTCGATCAGGAATCTAACACGTGATCCAAGGCAAGACCATCGCTAATCTCTCTCTCTCTCTCTCTCTCTCTCTCTCTCTCTCTCTCTCACACACACACACACACACACACACACACACACACACACACACACACACACACACACACACACACACACACACACACACACACACACACACACACACACACACACACATACACACACACACGCACGCACGCACGCATTGTATGAGTGAAGAGTTGTAATTGTTTATTGAATTTCCTCGTATTTCTTGCAGCTATTCCACGCAACATTTGTTTTATTTCCATTCATTATGTTCACTTTAAGACGACTATATTTTCATCAATACCAGCCAAATGGTGCTATGATTCGCCGTTGAAGGATAGATTACAAAGGCGGAGCATGCCGCGAGTAGACCTTTTGGTCCATAACTAGGTCGGATGCGAAAAAACTATGATAATGATAAATAAATAGAAATATAATAATATAAATAATAATAAATAAAATAAATGTATAGGTATAGTTAAATAATAAACAAACAGGTAAACAGTAAATAATATTGAATTAACAGATAACTAATAATAAGTGAAAATCAAACAATAATAAACAAACAGACAAATAATAACAAACAAATACACAAATGATATAAAATAAATGGCAGTCATTACAGCATCTTGCTAAGGTGTTTATCTAAACGAATCTTAAAGCTTCGAAATGAACTACATAACACTACCTCTGCAGGAAGTTTATTCCATTCATTAAGTACATGGTTGGAGAAGTTGTTTCTACCCACTTCCAAATTAAATCTATTCCCTGACAGCTTTAGACTATTATTTCTTGTCGGATTCTCATTCAGTGTGAACATTTTGTCACTTATGATGTCAATTTCCTTCAGAATCTTAAAGACCTGCATCAAGTCACCTCTGAGTCTACACATTTTTCAGGGAAAACCGATTCATACATTTTAGTCTATTCTCGTATGATTTATTTTTGATATCTGGAATCAGTTTTGTGACTCGCCGTTGTACTTTTTCCAATCTGTCAATGTCTTTAATGAGATTCGGTGACCATACGGAAACAGCATATTCCAAATGTGGACGAACTAACGATTGATATAGCTTGTTAATGAGAGATAGGCTTTTGAAATTAAAAGATCGCGCAATCAGTCCTAGCGATTTAATTCAGTGTTGAATAAGTCCCCAGTGAGCTAAGGAAGAGTTGTACTTGAGTAAGTGTGTTTGAGAGGTCCTAGGATAGGGTTTCAGAAAAGAGGAAATATGCTCACCACATATAGACTCCAGAGAGGGGTTCTCAACCTTTTTCCGTTTTCTACATACCCCGAGAGTCCTCAGCCCATCGACCCGTACCCTAGTTAACATGGCACAGAATACAGAATGGTAATATATTAAGACTAATTGAATATACAATGGCGCCGCAATGGATATCAAATGGTTCAAATTATAATGACTTTATTCATCAGTTAAGCATTAACATAAAAACACAATAAACAGTGTTCTCTGTCTGCAGATTTAAATCTTTAAATAATCTTTCCCTGGTCATCTAAGTATCCCTGTTAACTGTCTCGCGAACGAACTCCAGGCTGAGAAACTCGGCTCTAGCGGCTTCTGGCAACTCTTTTGTAGTAAACAAACTGATGATAGTAAGCAGTCATGAATGAATCCAGCGGATCTGAAGCTGTGTCACACTGGGCAGAATTTCGTGAACATAAACATGAATGAAATACTCTGGCAACATCCGGAAGGTAATGATATAATATGGCTTTATTGCTCCTGAGGAGAAGGGTCAACAATAACAGTTGAAGTGCTCCGTGCCAGAGAGGCGAAGACGCCCAAACAATTTTTTTGAGTTCTCGTTATCCAAAGTTTGAACCAATGAGACGCTCAGAGAAAATGTTTTTTGAGGCACTGGCGTCTTCGCCTGTCTGGCAAGGAGTGCCTCTACTTACCACTTGAAGTCCTACTTGAATACATAAGTGACTTTAACTGAGAATCGAACGCGGGTGTGGCAAATTTCCGGTCAAAACACCCTGACCCAGCAAACAGTCTTCAGTCTGATGAAGGATACATTCACTTCAATAAAATAATCTTAAGTTGAATACTGAACATGGAAATATAATTATCACCGATGGAATGTATAGTTTTTCATTGAATGCTGAAGATATTTCAAGATTTTGTCTAAGGTAAGGTCTATTCCAAGAGTCTTTTGACTCTTGCCCATAGTATATAAGAATGGAGAAGACTAATAGACCATAAGGCCTACACTAGGTAGTTCCATGTCAATT
>NC_134813.1:8897727-8902727 GCF_046742065.1 Oratosquilla oratoria
TGACCATACGGAAACAGCATATTCCAAATGAGGACGAACTAACGATTGATATAGCTTGTTAATGAGAGATAGACTTTTGAAATGAAAAGATCGCGCAATCAGTCCTAGAATCTTATTAGCTTTCTTAGAGACTGAAAATACTGCTTAGATTATTTGAGATGGTTACTGATAATTACACTGAGATCCTTTTCACTATCCACTGTTGTTAACGACTTTCCAAAGAAATTGTAATCATACTTACTGTTATTTTTACTTATGTGCTTAACCTTGCATTTACTTGTGTTAAATTTTATTAGCCATCTTTCAGACCATTGCTGTAATTTATCTAAATCTTCTTGAATATCTAATTGATTTAAGCGATACTTTGTCCTTCCACACAGTTTTGTATCATCAGGAAATTTGTAGACAATAGATTTTAGTCCATGGTCTATATAATCTATATATACTATGAGTAGAAGTTGCCCAATAACGGAACCCTGAGGAACTCTACTCGTAACATTTTTCCATCAAAAAGTTTTGCCTTTTAAAACAAATCTATGTTTTCAATAATTCAGCCAATTACTAGTTCAACTTAATAGGCTACCCCTTTTTGCGTATGAAGCTAATTTAGTAAGTAGCTTTTCGTGGGGGACGGTATCAAAAGCTTTTGCAAAGTGTAGATATATTAAATCTATATTGTTTCTTTTATCATAATTCGAGATGACTATGTTGTAGAATTCGAGTAAGTTAGTCACACAAGAACGTTTCCGTTTGAATCCATGCTTATAGGCTTGTAGTTATTTGGTTTCTTTTTATCACCTTTTTTGAATATGGAAATAACATTAGTTAGATTTTATTCTCTTGGGACATCTCCGGATATGATGGACTTCTTGAAAATAATCTATAGTGGAATAACAATCTCATTTTTCATTTCCTTTAAGATTCTTGGATGCCAACCATCAGGTCCTGGTGTTTTATTAACTTTGAGTGTCTCTATACACCTTTTAATTTTTTCTTTGTTATATTTACCGTAGTAAGTTCACTCTAGGCTTTTCACAGGTTTCAGTTTGGAGTTCACTTTGAGGTGTTTCGTTTACGAATACTGAGCTAAAATAGTTAATTAAAATATTACATATTCCTTCATTTAGTATTCAAGTTGACCATCAGCAGATTATAGTGGGCCACTTTGATTCCTAATAACCTTTTTCTCTCTAATGCAACTATAGAATTCTTTGGGAATCTCTTTGGATTTAACCGCGATATTCATTTCGTGTTGTCGTTTTCGCTTTTTATTGTCTTTTTTTTAATTTCTCTGTATTATTACACAAGTTTGATAGTCATTAGGTGCATCCGAGCAATTGTATTTCTTATAAGCCTGTCTCTTTTTAGCAATACTTTTTTTTCATTTCATTTGTCAAGCTATTTTGGGCGAGTCTTATATGGGGAGCGTCTGTCCTTAAACGGGATGCAAGTATGAATACATCTTAATAAACGTATTTTGAAACATTTCCCACATCTGATCTACAGGTCTTTCGCTTAATTTTACCTCCCAGTGTGTAAGCTGAAGCTCCTGACGTAGTCCTATGAACTGAGCTTCACTGAAATCGGGTATTTTAGAAACACAAGTATCTGTTCTAACTTATTTTATCAGTTTGAATCTAAGTTGTGATCGCTGTTTGCAATAGTTTCACCAACTTGTTCATCGTTTATCATGCTTTAGCGACTATTGATCAATATATCACACATACACACATACACGTTATCGGAAAAATTTCCAACACTGCACTTAGAGTAACAAAATTTACTACCGACGTTTTGAACCCTGTCTAGGGTATATCTTCAGGGTTGCACAATGTTAGCAAAAGGAATCAATCAAGTAGTATACCAGTGTTCCCTGTGACAGGTCCCACCAGATTGAACTGGTATACTATTTAATCGATTCCTTTTGATGACATTGTATAACCCTGAAGACGAATCCCGGACAGGGTTCAGAACGTCGGTAGTAAATTCTGTTTCTCTGAGTCTAGTGTTTGAAATTTTTCCGATAACATGGCTCCTGGACTCCAGCTCTTTACGAACACACACACACACACACACATACACGCATAAACACACACAAACGAGCGCTTGCACACGTCTCAGTGGTGCGGTTGGTAGAGTCCCTGACTGTCACTATGGCGGTCCGGGTTGGTATCCTACTCGGGGCTGAAATAATTTCAGTATCGCTGCGCTTCGAGTCGTTACTCCAACTCTCGTGGGTGGAGAGTTGGGTGTGTGTGTGCGTGTAAGGTCACAGCATTACCCATAGATCGGTCAAACGAGCTCTGAGCTCTCTTCCTGGAAGGAAATAGCTGTCGGTCACGAGTCCAACACGTGTTCCAAAGACCATGAGGAATCACACACACACACACACACACACACACACACACACACACACACACACACACACACACACACACACACACACACACACACACACTCACTCACTCACGGAGCGCTGAACGTTTTCGTCTGTTGGGGCGTCTTCGGAGTGCGGGGAAGAATGGTAGAGTACGGTATACACATAAACAAATGAGAGGGTCGCATCATCAACATCTACGTACTTTGTGCACAACGACCACCGAAGTACGTAGATGTTGATGTGCCCTTCTCCATTTTCTTGTTTAGCTTCTGTATTTATGGTCTTCTATTGTTCGTCCTTGTGCTCTGAGGGTGCCTTGATGGACGGAAGCGTTTGGTGTTCCGATCTTTTGATTTCCCTGTGGTTTCTGAAAAAAAAGAATACGTGTGTGTGTGTGTGTGTGTGTGTGTGTGTGTGTGTGTGTGTGTGTGTGTGTGTGTGTGTGTGTGTGTGTGTGTGCGTGCGCGCGCAGGGAGGGGGATGAAGGGTCGCTTTCCCGTCCTCTACACTGGTGGACGTGCCACACCGAGAGTACTGGAGCCACTCTTGTAATGTTGGGGAACTTTGCTGCGGTGTCAGGGAGCTTGTGATAAGTGGGGAGCTTGAGTGGTGATTTTATCTAGCGACTCTAGCGTCACTCGAAGCAAAACAGCCCCACAAGAAGAAGAAGAAGAAGAAAAAAAGACGGCTTTCTGCAACTGACGGGGCCTCACCCAAACTGGGGTTTCTCACTTCCCACGGCGTGGGAGTGGGATGGTGTGTTGATTCTCTGGGATTGTCGTCTCCAAAGAAATTTATTCAGCTGAGGGGAACCTCGTGGTTCCAAGGATCATTTTGATCCTATTTATGGGCTCAAAAAATCAAATGCATTTTGTGCTTTGCAATTGGTCGGTTTTGGGCTTAAAAGAAAATCACTACTTTGGGCTAAAGAAAATTCCTGTTTTTTCTTTATTTTTCTTTTATTCTAATACATATTTTTCTATTCTGATTTTCTCAAAAAATTCCATTTTCACTTCCTGTAGTATTTCAAATGGATTTTTTTTTCTGGTCTGATTTTTCTATTTCTTATCAGATTGAGGTTTTCTCTTTCCATGTTTTCTTGATTGGAAAGTTTGTTTCCTCAAGGCTATTCTTATTCCATCATTTTCTTAAATTTTCTTATTTTCATTTCGTGTGGGCCTCTTAATCTATTTCTCTTTTATTTTCATGGGCTTCTTTTTTATCTTCTTTATTTTCTTTTTTCTTTTTTATCAATTCTTTTATATTATTCTGATTATATATATATATATTTTTTTCATACATTGGAGACTTGATGGAATGATTGTTCACCGCCTCCAGGTGTGGACATCGCTCCTGGTGCGGAACCATACTGGAGGTGTCCTCCACTGAGGTGCGACTGGGCTCGGCCTCCAGGACTCGAGGTGCCCTCCAGAGTCCCGAGTCGCCCTCGAGGACAACCTCCAGAAGCTGATGTGTTCGTGGAGGCGGGAGGAAGGAGCTGGCTCCTCGGTCACCGAAGGAGGCCAGGAGGTGTCGTGGGCCCAGCAGGAGTCGTCTCCTCTTTGACAGAATTGGCAATTCTCTTGGAGGAGCATTATGTATGTCGTCGAAGGCTCGGGCTTCCTTTGGGCTGGGTCCTGTAGGGGCTGGTCCTTCCTTGGGTCTGGTGCTTTTTCGAGCTCCTCATGATGGGGCTCCGAGCTTCTCGTGGACCTTCTTGAACTGGGCTTTACACTCGGGCTAGGGTTTGTTGCTGGAGTAGGCCGGGGGGGCAATCGTCTCCATAGAAAGACCCCCGGCCTCTCGAAGGTTCTTTCTTCGAGTTCCTCTTGGCAGGAGATCTTCCTCGGCGAGTGTCTCCACCATGGCTGGACTTTGGGCCTGTTCCAGGCTTTCCTCCAGCTGAGGGCGCCGTCGATATTCATTTCTCTGACAAGTAAGGTCTTCCATGGTATCGAGGCTCAGCAGTTGTGACTCCATTTGTCGCATCTCGTTTTGCTGCCGATGCTGATGGTCAGTCGGGCGGGTGAGTGGTACACAAAAGGCGAAATTTCTTGAAAAGGGTAAACATTAAAGTCGGTAGTTTATAACTCACACACACACACACACACACACACACACACACACACACACACACACACACACACACACACACACACACACACACACACACACACACACACGCATAAGCACACACACACATACACACACACACACGCATAAGCACACACACACGCATAAACACACTCATATACACAGGCACACGCAGACACATTTACACTCATGCACATGCACATGTGTTTCCTTATGCGCGCGCATAAGGAAACACACGCATATACACAGGCACACGTAGACACATTCACACTCATGCACACACAAACGTATTTAGTCACACACACACACACACACACACACACACACACACACACACACACACACACACACACACACACACACACACACACACACACACACACACACACACACACACACACACACACACACACACACATACACACACACACAAAGATTGTCCAAATTGGAATTACCAACACTGTAGTAAAGAAGAGAAAGATGAGATCTAATGACTGTCTATGGAATCATGAAAGGAAGTGAAATC
>NC_134813.1:8927727-8932727 GCF_046742065.1 Oratosquilla oratoria
AGCATATTCCAAATGTGGACGAACTAACGATTTATATAGCTTGTTAATGAGTGATGGACTTTTGAAATCAAAAGATCGCGCAATCAATCCCAGAATCTTATTTGCTTTCTCAGAGGCTGAAATACACTGCTTGGATGATTTGAGGTCGTTACTAATAATTACGCCGAAATCTTTTTCACTATCCACTTTTGTTAACGAATTTCCAAATAACTTGTAATCGTACTTACTGTTATTTTTACCTATGTGCATTACCTTGCATTTACTTGTGTTAAATTTCATTAGCCACTTTTCAGACCATTGCTGTAAGTGATCTAAATCTTCTTGAATGTCTAATTGGTTTGAGTGATCATTTGCCACTCCGCACAGTTTTGTATCATCAGCAAATTTGGAAACAGTAGATTTTAGTCCATGGTCTATATCATTTATATATACTATGAATAGAAGTGGCCCAAGAACGGAACCCTGAGGAACTCCACTTGCAACACTTTTCCATCCAGATGTTTTTCCATTTAAAACAACTCTCTGTTTTCGACCTTTCAACCAATTACTAGTCCAAACTAATAGGCTACCACTTATTCCATGCAAAGCTAATTTAGTAAGTAGTCTTTCGTGTGGGACGGTATCAAAAGCTTTTGCAAAGTCTAGATATATTAAATCTATATTGTTTCTTTCGTCATAATTCGAGATAACTGTGTTGTAGAATTCGAGTAAGTTAGTCACACAAGAACGTTTCCGTCTGAAACCATGCTGGCTATCATTTATCAAACGGTTACTTTCTAAATGATATTCGATAACATCTCTGATGATAGTTTCCATTATTTTTCCTACGATTGAAGTCAAACTTATAGGCCTATAGTTATTTGGTTTCTTTTTGTCACCTTTTTTGAATATGGGAGTAACGTTAGCTAGCTTCCATTCTCTTGGGACATCTCCGGATATGATGGATTTCTTGAAAATAATTTCTAATGGAACAACAATCTCATTTTTCATTTCCTTTAAGATTCTTGGATGCCAACCGTCAGGCCCTGGTGTTTTATTAACTTTGAGTTTGTCTATACACCTTTTAATTTTTTCTTTTGTTATATTTACCGTACTGAGTAAGTTTACCCTAGACTTTTCACAGGTTTCAGTTTGGAGTTCACTTTGAGGTGTTTCGTTTACGAATACCGAGCTAAAATAATTGTTTAAGATATTACACACTCCTTCATTTGAATATTCAAGTTGACCGTCAGCAGATGATAGCGGACCAATGTGATTCCTAACAACCTTTTTATCTCTAATGTAACTATAGAATTCTTTGGGATTCTCTTTGGATTTATCAGCAATGTTCATTTCGTATTGTCGTTTTCTTTTTCTTATTGTCATTTTTAAATCTCTCTGTATTGGTACATAACTTTCATAGTCATTAGATGCACCCGAGCACTTATATTTCTTATAAGCCTGTCTCTTTTTAGCAATACTTTTTTCAGTTTCTTTGACGAGCCACTTTGGGCGAGCCTGATTTTGGGGACGTCTGTCCTTAAAAGGAATGTAAGTTTGAATCATCTTAGTGAGCGTATTTTGAAATATTTCCCACATCTGATCTATAGGCCTTTCGTTTAATTTTGCCTCCCAATCTGTAAGCTGAAGCTCCTGACGTAGTCCTATGAACTGAGCTTTACTGAAATCGGGTATTTTAGAAGCACAAGTATCTATTCTAAAATTGTTTAGGAGTTTGAATCTGACTAAGTTGTGATCCGCTATTTGCAACAGATTCACCGACTTCTACGTCAGTTACCATGCTTTCGCGGCTAGTGATCAATAAATCGAGTAAGTTTCCATATCTTGTGGGCTCTTTTACATGCTGAATTAAGTAATTGTCACCAAGAAAATCAATCAAGCGACTACCTATATGGCCATGTTCAAGGGTCATCCAATCAATGTCAGTAAAATTAAAATCACCCATTATCAACAAATCCCGGTTGCAGAAACTAGACAGTTCTTGAAATAACAGTTTGTCGTCTGCTAATGATAATGTCTTTGGCCTATATATTACACCTATATTCATTTTCTGTCCATTTGTTTGGGTTAACTCAACCCACAAACTGTCATTTGCATCCTGTTTCACTTTCTCTAAAACACAAGCATGAACATTGTTTTTAACGTACAATAGAACACCCCCACCTTTCTTGTGGTTTCTATCCTGATGAAAGTGTTTAAATCCCGCAATATTAAATTCAGCTTCGAACTCTGTACCATTTAACCATGTCTCAGTTATTCCTATCATATCGAGATTTTCGCTTTTGACATACGCCTGTATTTCTTGAAATTTGTTCCTAATACTACGAGCATTAAAGTACATAGTTTTAAGAAACTCGTGATTATTTCTTTTTGACACATTTTGAGTTTCAATATCATGTCTTATATTATCATTTTGTTTTTTATTTATGCCTTGCTCTATATTATTATCATTTGGTCCTTCATTGACATTCAATGCCTCATTAACATTTCTCCTATCAAAATTAACATTTCCCCCATCACGGACATCTGGTCGATTACGGTCATCCGATCTATTTTGTACATTTTGTCCCCCTACGTCACCGTGATTCACGCCGGCCTCCCGTGGTTCAGTGACAATATGTCCGGCATCCCTTTCTAAAATTATATTTTGTCCTCCAGTGGCATTAAATCCTACCGTGATATTTTTTCCTCCACTATAATTACATCCCATCGTGATCTTTTGTCTTCCACTGTCATTACATCCTATCTTGCTATTTTGGCCTTCATTGACATTCTGTCCGGTATCTCTTCCTAAAATTATATTTTGTCCTTCACTGACATTATATCCTACCGTGATATTTTCTCCTCCATTATCATTACATCCTATCGTGATATTTTGTTCTCCACTATCATTATTTCCCATCGTGATCTTTTGTCCTCCACTGTCATTACATCCCATTGTGACATTTTGTCCTATGACATTACATTCTATTATTTGGGGGGCGTCTGTCCTTAAACGGGATGCAAGTATAAATCATCTTAATAAACGTATTTTGAAACATTTCCCACATCTGATCTACAGGTCTTATGCTTAATTTTACCTCCCAGTGTGTAAGCTGAAGCTCCTGACAGTCCTATGAACTGAGCTTTACTGAAATCGGGTATTTTGGAAACACAAGTATCTGTTCTAAACTTTTTTAGCAGTTTGAATCTAAGTTGTGATCGCTGTTTGCAATAGTTTCACCAACTTCTACATCGTTTATCATGCTTTAGCAACTATTGATCAATATATCACACATACACACACACACGTTATGGGAAAAATTTCAAACACTGTACTTAGAGTAATAGAATTTACAACCGACGTTTCGAACTCTGTCTAGAAAAGGAATCAATTAAGTAGTATACCAGTGTTCCCTGTCACAGGGCCCACCAGATTGAACTGGTATACTATTTAATCGATTCCTTTTGCTGACCTTGTACAACCTTGAAGACGAACCCCGGACAGGGTTAGATATTTCGGTAGTAAATTCTGTTACTCTGAGTCCAGTGTTTGAAATTTTTCCCATAACATGGCTCCTGGACTCCAGCTCTTTACGAGCACACACACACACACACACATACACGCACAAACACAGTCACACACACGCGCACGCACGCACACACACACGCACGCGCTCAAACACACACACACACACACACACACACACACACACACACACACACACACACACACACACACACACACACACACACACACACACACACACACACACACGCACACACAAAAAAAATATTGGTTACATTGATAAGGTCTAGATTAGAGTATAGGGCGACATTGTGGTCCCCCAGTACCAAAAAGAATATAAAGAAAATAGAAAGAATCCAAAGAGCAGCTACAAAAATGGCACCTGCACTTGCAAATCTATCATACGAGGAGAGATTGGCTAAACTGGAATTACCGACACTGGAGCAAAGAAGAGAGAGAGGGGACCTATTGACCATCTACAGAATCATGAAAGGCACAGAGATACTTGATAGAGAGAACTTACTTAACTGGGACAAAAGAAACACAAGAGGACATGGTAAGAAAATAAAAAAACATAGCTATAGAAGAGAACTGAAGAAAAACAGTTTTCCACATAGAGTTTCGGACACTTGGAACAAACTGGATAATGAAATAGTATGCGCAAAAACCATTCATGAGTTTAAAAACAAACTAGACACTGCGAGATACAATGGCGGGACAACACGAGCATAGCTCCCCTTCCCGCAAAATACAACTAGGTAAATACAACTAGGTAAATACACACACACACACACACACACACACACACTTGATGGACGGAAACGTTTGGTGTTCCGATCTTTTGATTTCCGTGTGGTTCCTGAAAAGATAAAAAAACATTGTGTGTGTGTGTGTGTATGTGTGTGTGTGTGTGTGTGTGTGTGTGTGTGTGTGTGTGTGTGTGTGTGTGTGTGTGTGTGTGTGTGTGCGCGCGCGCAAGAAGGGGATGAAGGGTCGCTTTCCCGTCCTCTACACAGGTGGACGTGCCACACCGAGAGTACTGGAGCCACTGTTGTAGTGTTGGGGAACTTTGTGGCGGTGTCAGGGAGCTTGTAATAGTTGGGGAGCTTCAGTGGTGAATTTTATTTAGCGACTCTAGCGGCAGTTGCTCGAAGGAAAAGAGCCCCACAAGGGAGAAAAAAAAAAAAAAAAAAAGCGGCTTCCCGCAACTGACGGGGCCTCACACAAACGGGGGTTTCTCACTTCCCACGGCATGGGAATGGGATGGTGAGTTAATTCTCTGGGATTGTCGTCGCCAGGCACATTTATTCAGCTGAGGGGAACCTTGTGGTTCCAAGGATGATTTTAATCCTATTTATGGGCTCAAAAAATCAAATGCATTTTGTGCTTTGCAATTGGTCGGTTTTGGGTTTAAAAGGAAATTACTACTTTGGGCATATTTTTATATTCTGATTTATTCCAAAACTTCCATTTTCACTTTCTGTAGTATTTC
>NC_134813.1:8935227-8942727 GCF_046742065.1 Oratosquilla oratoria
CACACACACACCCCCAACTCCCCGCCCACGAGAGTTGGAGTAACACCCCTCAGCGCTGCGATACTGATATTATTTCAGCCCCGGGCGAGGATCGAACCCGGACCTCCGTAGTGGCAGGCCAGAGCTCTAACCACAGCGCCATGAGAGGTGTGTCACACATACACACCTCTCATGGCGCTGTGGTTAGAGCTCTGGCCTGCCACTACGGAGGTCCGGGTTCGATCCTCGCCCGGGGCTGAAATAATATCAGTATCGCAGCGCTGAGGGGTGTTACTCCAACTCTCGTGGGCGGGGAGTTGGGGGTGTGTGTGTGTGCAAGGTCATAGCATTACCCATAGATCGGACCTACGAGCTCTGAGCTCTCTTCCAGGAGGGAAATAGCTGTCGATCACGAGTCCAACACGTGATCCAAAAGACCAAGTGAATACACACACACACACACACCCTCACTCACACACACACACACACACACACACACACACACACACATATATATATATATATATATATATATATATATATATATATATATATATATACAAAGACTAGGAGGAGGAAGAAGAGGAGCAGTAGGGGTGGAGGAAGAGGAGGGGGAAGAGTAGGAAGAGGAAGAGGAAGAGTATGAGGGGGAGGAAGAGGGTGTATTGATGGCTTGTCGAATTTTCCCGCCTTATCGCAAGGCGATGTATCCCAAGATATTCATGGCTCTTGGGAGGAGGGGCGGGGGAGGGAGGCGGGGGGGAATAGCTCTTTGGAATGGTGGTGCGGGTGGGGTGGGATAAGTAACCCCATCTGCACTGTTTTGCACAGCTAATTTAAAAAAAAAAAGTCCTATGGTATACTTTCCTGCTAATAGATGATATAAGAGAATAGTTACACACACACACACACACACACACATACACACACACACACACACACACACACACACACACACACACACACACACACACACACACACACACACACATACATACATATATATATGTATATATATATATATAATATATATATATATATATATATATATATATATGTATGTATATATTTTCTCTCACTTTTTCCCTTCGCAGCAAAACTTTCGTTTCGCTCCCTACAGTGGGTATTCTTCTTTATCCCTGTCACATACGCACATTTCCGCTTGTTCGACATTCCGACCATGTACACAAATGCGTAATCTTTTATCAGACATAGAACAACATAGTAAGGAAATATATTGGAATCAATACGACACCTATAAACAGGTAACTTGAAGCGAGTTTGATATAAATTTTTGGAATGCAGCAGGACTGTTGATGTTTTTAGATTAAAGATAAGATGTTTCACTCAACTAAAAGACGAGACCTATCATGATATGGGTCTGTGGTTCACCATGGTCTTGGGTCACGTGTAGGACTCGTGATCGACAGCTATTTTCCTCCCGGAAGAGAGCTCAGAGCTCATATATGACCCATCTTTGGGTAATGCTATGACCTTACACGCACACACACACCCAACTCCCCGCCTACAAGAGTTGGAGTAACGACCTGTGTGTGTCTGTGTGTGTGCGGGTGAGCGTGCCCATGCTTATGTATGTACTGATAAATTTCACGTCCAGTCAAAGGTAGAGTCTTGGGACAAGAACCACAGAATCTTCCTTCCTTCTTCCAGAAGAGCATCAAATTTCCTTTTGTACTGCCTAACGATTCGAAGACCTTTCACCTCCGTCTTCGGGAAGGCGGGATCAGAGGCCACATTTGCTCTCTGAAACACCTCATTCTCCTCTCAAACTTCACGAAAACCCCGAAGACCAAGACAAAATAGTTTCTTTGTCTCGTGAAGGAGGCCCGACCTGAGTCGTCGTGTTGAGCTTCCGTGGGTCAGAGTATTTTTTTCTTGTCTTTTCTTTTTCTTTTTCTTTACGAAATTTGCGGTGCTATCACCATCCCGTAGTTCAACCTTGCAGTGGTCCGGGATAGGTAATACATGAAATCAGAAAGTACATAGTGTCCGGATGATTCCATTGTCCGGGGTGACGGTGCCCAGATGAGATAAGGAACGCAAAAGGACACAAAGGAAGAACAAACAACAGCAGGCCTACTGGCCCTAACGAGGCTGTTTGTGTTTACTATACTAAGCTACAGTTAAGAAAACAGGGTAACTAGGTGATAGAAGATGAACTAACCCTACTGCTACCAATATCCTATCCAGTTACAATGAAATGCCGGGTTGTTAGATCTTTTACTGCAAGGGATATTATTTTATTTTGCGGATTTGAATCTAAGTACTTATCTAGGCGATTTTTAAGGAAAGCAGGGCACTTTTCATCCTTAACCCATTAAAGAAAATAATCTTGACTCTCGTTATATAGGTGCAACATGGCTTTGCTTACTGTCTGTTTGCGAGCAGCGACCTATTGTTTTGAAACCCGTGACCGGTTTCAGCCAATCACGGAGCTTTCCTTCTTTGCGAAAACAAAACCAAACGGGCGCCACTTTCGTTTCAAATTCGTTTGTGGCGAGTGTGGGTGTCATCTGAAAAAAAAAATGTGATTTTTTTTTTTTTACTTATGTTTGAAAACTGTTGTTCCGAGTGCTTTTAAAAAGACCACGGTATTCTTACAAAAATAATTCTGTGCCGTTTGTGTGATGACTGCAAGTTTAGTTGTGCTGATATTTTTGTCAAGTCAGTGATGGAAATGACCCGAGGGTTGGAGGTATGACTTACTTCTCAAATTCAATGATTTCTTCCCAATGCTCAGTCTCTGCACTAATGAAGGCATCATTTATTATTTTTTAGTACATACCGTGGGTGTAGCTTTCAGGTGTACAGCCACCTGGTTCACAAAGCCCCACTTTCTCCATCACTGGTTTTATAAATAACCCAAAACAACACTCACCTGCGCTCACCAAACTACTGGACAAGTTGCCTCACACTGTGTCAACGGTAAGTTTGTGTGGGGGACAGACGGTGTATCTGCATGAAAACGTATCTACTTAGTATTGGTGATACATTATGTGATGCTGATGAAGAATGGGGTAGGTGTAAGAAGGGATAAGTTTATGTTGACAAAATTTTCAGATGACTGGAAACGACAAAAAGCGAATAATCTCTTTCGAGTTGAACTTAATATTTTAGTTTCTTCAGTTTTCATCATATTCTCTGTAGATAATGTATGAGTGAAGAGTTGTAATTATTTCTTGAATTTCCTCGTATTTCTTGCAGCTATTCTACGCAACATTTGTTGTTTTATTTCCATTCATTATGTTTACTTTAAGACGACTATATTTCCATCAGTACCAGCCAAGTGGTACCATGATTTTCCGTTGAAGGATTACAAAAGATTACAAAGGCGGAGCATGCCGAAAACAGACCTTTTGATCCATAACTAGGTCGGATGCCAAAAATGATAATAATGATAAATAGCTATAAAAATAGGTAGAAATTATAATAATATAAATGATAATATATAGAATAAATGCATAGGTATAGTTAAATGGTAAACAAACAGGTAAATAGTAAATAATAGTAAATTGACAGATAACTAATAATAAATGAAAATCAAACAAATAATAAACAAACAGGTAAATAATAACAAACACATTAACAAATAATGTAAAATAAATGGCAGGTATTACAGCATCTTGCTTAGGTTTTTATCTAAACGAATCTTAAAGCTTCGAAATGAACTACATCACACTGCCTCTGCAGGAAGTTTATTCCATTCATTAACTACACGGCTGGCGAAGTTGTTTCTACCCACTTCCAAATTAAATCTATTGACTGGCAGTTTGAGACCATTATTTCTTGTCTGATTCTCATTCAGTGTGAATTCTTTTTCACTTTTTGATGTCAATTCCCTTTAGAATCTTAAAGACCTGTATGAAGTCACCTCTGAGTGTACGTTTTTTTAGGGAAAATAGATTGATATGTTTTAGTCTACTTTCGTCTGATTTATTTTTGATATCTGGAATCAGTTTTGTGACTCGCCGTTGTACTTTTTCCAATCTGTTAATGTCTTCAATGAGATTCGGTGACCATACGGAAACAGCATATTCCAAATGTGGATGAACTAACGCTTTATATAGCTTGTTAATGAGTGATGGACTTTTGAAAAAAAATGCGCAATCAGTCCTTGAACCTCATTTGTTTTCTCAGAGGCTGAAATACACTGCTTAGATGATTTGAGATCGTTACTAATAATTACACCGAGATCCTTTTCACTATCCACTTTATTAACAAATTTGCAAATAACTTGTTATCATACTGTTATTTCTACTTATGTGCATAACCTTGCATTTCCTTGTGTTAAATTTTATTAGCCACTTTTGAGACCATTGCTGTAACGTTTAAATCTTCTTGAATATCTAATTGATTTAAGTGATCATTTGCCATTCCGCACAGTTTTGTATTATTAGCAAATTTGGAGAACGGAACCCTGAGGAACTCCACTCATAAATTTTTTCCATCTAGAAGTTTTGCCTCTTAAAACAACTCTGTTCTTGAGCATTGAACCAAGTACTAGTCCACCTTAATAGGCTACCATTTACTGCGTATGAAGCTAATTCAGTAAGTAGCCTTTCGTGGGGGATGGTATTAAAAGCTTATGCAAAGTGTAGATATATTAAATTGAGATGACTGTGTTGTGGAATTCGAGTAAGTTAGTCACACAAGAACGTTTCCGTTTGAATCCATGCTGGCTATTAGTTACTTTCTAAATGATGTTCGATAGCATCTCTGATGATAATTTCCATAATTTTTCCTACAATTGAAGTCAAGCTTATAGGCCTGTAGTTATTTGGTTTCTTTTTGTCACCTTTTTTGAATATGGGAGTAACGATAGCTAGCTTCCATTCTCTTGGGACATCTTCGGATATGATGGATTTCTTGAAAATAATTTCTAATAGAACAACAATCTCATTTGTCATTTCCTTTAAGATTCTTGGATGCAAACCACCAGGCCCTGGTGTTTTATTAACTTTGAGTTTCTCTATACACCTTTTAATTTTTTATTTTGTTATGTTACCGTAGTAAGTTCACTCTAGACATTTCACAGGTTTCAATTTGGAGTTTACTTTAAGGTGTTTTGTTTACGAATACTGAGCTAAACTAGTTGTTTGAAATATCACACATTCCTTCATTTGAATATCCAAGTTGACCGTCAACAGATAATAATGGGCCAATGTGATTCCTAATAACCTTTTTATCTCTAATGTAACTAGAATTCTTTGGAAGTCACTTATGATTTAACCGCGATATTGATTTCGTGTTGTCGTTTTCGCTTTTTATTGTCTTTTTTTTTAATTAATTTCCCTGCATTATTACATAAGTTTGATAGTTATTAGGTGCATCCGAGCAATTGTATTTCTTATAAGCCTGTCTGTTTTTAGCAATACTTTTTTCAGTTTCTTTGTCAATTCATTTAGGACGAGCCTGATTTGGGAGAAGTCTGTCCTTAAACGGGATGCAAGTATAAATCTTTTTAATAAACGTATTTTGAAACATTTCTCGCATCTGATCTACAGGTCTTTCGTTTAATTTTGCCTCCCAGTCTGTAAGCTGGAAATCCTGACGTAGTCCTATGAACTGAGCGTTACTGAAATCGGATATTTTTGAAACACAAGTATCTATCCTAATTTGTTAGTAGTTTGTATCTAAGTTGTGATCACTACTTGCAATAGTTTCACCAACTTCTACATCGGTTATCATGTTTTCGCGGTTAGTGATCAATAGATCACACATACACACACACGCACACGAACACACACACACACACACACACACACACACACACACACACACACACACACACACACACACACACACACACACACACACACACACACACACACACACACACACACACACACACACACACACACACATACCTCATGGAGCTGTTACACATCTCGTGGCGCTGTGGTTAGTTCTCGCCTGCCCCTACGGCGGTCCGGGTTTGACTCCCGCCTAGGGCTGAAATAATTTCAGTATCGCTGCGCTGCAGGGTGTTACTCCAACTCTCGTGGGCGGGACGTTGGGTGTGTGTGTGCGTGTAAGGTGACAGTATTACCCATAGATCGGTCATACGAGCTCTGAGCTCTCATTCGGGAGGTTAATAACTGTCGATCACGAGTCCAACACATGATCCAAGACCATGGTGAATCACACATACGGAACGCTGAACGTTTTCGTCTGTTGGGGCGTTTTCGTAGTGCTCGGAGGAATGGTAGAGGACGGTACACATACAGAAACAAATGAGAGGGTCGCATCATCAACATCTACGTACTTTGTGCACGACAGCCACCGAAGTACATAGATGTTGACGTGCCCTTCTCCATTTTCTTGTTTAGTTTCTGTATTTATGTTCTTCTGTTGTTCGTCCTTATGCTCTGAGGGTGCCTCGATGGACGGAAGCGTTTGGTGTTCCAATCTTTTGATTTCCCTGTGGTTGCTGAAAAGAAAAGAAAAAATACGTTTGTGTGTGTGTGTGTGTGTGTGGGTGTGTGTGTGTGTGTGTGTGTGCGTGTGCGTGTGCGCGCAAGGAGGGGGATGAAGGGTCGCTTTCCCGTCCCCTACACTGGTGGACGTGCCACACCGAGAGTACTGGAGCCACTGTTGTAGTGTTGGGGAACTTTGCGGCGGTGTCAGGGAGCTTGTGATAGTTGGGGAGCTTGAGTGGTGATTTTATCTAGCGACTCTAGCGGCAGTCACTCGAAGCAAAACAGCCCCACAAGAAGAAGAAGAAGAAGAAGAAGAAAAAAAGACGGCTTTCTGCAACTGACGGGGCCTCACACAAACGGGGGTTTCTCACTTCCCACGGCGTGAGATTGTCGTCTCCAAGGAAATTTATTCAGCTGAGGAGAACCTCGTGGTTCCAAGAAGGATTTTGATCTTATTTATGGGCTCAAAAAATCAAATGCATTTTGTGCTTTGCAATTGGTCGGTTTTGGACTTAAAAGAAAATCACTACTTTGGGCTAAAAATGTCTATTTTTCATGTTTTTTCTTTCTTATTCTTTTATTGTTATACATATTTTTCTATTCTGATTTTCTCAAAAACTTCCATTCTCACTTCCTGTAGTATTTGAAACGGATTTTTTTCCTGATCTTATTTTTCTATTTCTTATCAGATTGAGGTTTTCTCTTTCCATGTTTTCTTGATTGGAAAGTTTGTTTCCTCAGGTCTATTCTTATAATTTTCTTTAATTTTCTTATTCTCATTTCGTGTGGGCTTCTTAATCTATTTCTCTTTTATTTTCATGGGCTTCTTTTTTATCTTCTTTATTTTCTTTTTTCTTTTTTCTCAATTCTTTTATATCATTCTGATTATATATATATATATTTTTCATACATTGGAGACTTGATGTAATGATTGTTCACCGCCTCCAGGTGTGGCCATCGCTCCTGGTGCGGAACCATGCTGGAGGTGTCCTCCACTGAGAGGCGACTGGGCTCGGCCTCCAGAACTCGAGGCGCCCTCCAGAGTCCCGAGTCGCCCTCGAGGACAACCTCCAGGAGCTGA
>NC_134813.1:8950227-8952727 GCF_046742065.1 Oratosquilla oratoria
TAATGGAGGCATCATTTATCATTTTTAGTACATACCGTGGGTGTAGCTTTCAGGCGTACAGCCACCTGGTTTACAAAACCCCACTTTCTCCATCACTGGTTTTAATTTCTAATAGAACAACAATCTCATTTTTCATTTCCTTTAAGATTCTTGGATGCTAACCACAAGGCCCTGGTGTTTTATTAACTTTGAGTTTCTCTATACACCTTTTAATTTTTTCTTTTGTTATGTTACCAGAGTAAATTCACTCTAGACAGTTCACAAGTTTCAATTTTGAGTTTACTTTAAGGTGTTTTGTTTACGAATACTGAGCTAAAATAGTTGTTTGAAATATCACACATTCCTTCATTCGAATATCCAAGTTGACCGTCAACAGATAATAGTGGGCCAATGTGATTCCTAAAAACCATTTTATCTCTAATGTAACTATAGAATTCTTTGGGATTCTCTTTTGATTTAACTGCGATATTGATTTCGTGTTGTCGTTTTCGTTTTTTATTGTCTTTTTTTATTAATTTCCCTGTATTATTACATAAGTTTGATAGTCATTAGGTGCACCCGAGCAATTGTATTTCTTATAAGCCTGTCTCTTTTTAGCAATACTTTTTTCAGTTTCTTTGTCAATTCATTTAGGACGAGCCTGATTTGGGGGAAGTCTGTCCTTAAATGGGATGCAAGTATAAATCATTTTAATCAACGTATTTTGAAACACTTCTCGCATCTGATCTACAGGCCTTTCGTTTAATTTTCCCTCCCAATCTGTAAGCTGAAGCTCCTGACGTAGTCCTATGAACTGAACTTGACTGAAATCGGGTATTTTTGAAACACAAGTATCTATCCTAATTTTTTAGTAGTTTGTATCTAAGTTGTGATCACTACTTGCAATAGTTTTACCAACTTCTACATCGGTTATCATGCTTTCGCGGCTAGTGATCAATAGATCACACACACACACACACACACACACACACACACACACACACACACACACACACACACACAGACACACACACACACACACACACGCACGCACACACACACACACCTCGTGGGCTGAAATAACTTCAGTATCGCTGCGCCGCAGGGTGTTACTCCAACTCTTGTGGGCGGGAAGTTGGGTGTGTGTGTGCGTGTAAGGTGACAGTATTGCCCATAGATCGGTCATACGAGCTTTGAGCTCTCATTCGGGAGGTTAATAACTGTCGATCACGAGTCTAACACTTTTTCCAAGACCATGGTGAATCACACATACGGAGCGCTGAACGTTTTCGTCTGTTGGGGCGTCTTCGGAGTGCACGGAGGAATGGTAGAGGACGGTACACACACAGAAACAAATGAGAGGGTCGCATCATCTACGTACTTTGTGCACGACAGCCACCGAAGTACATAGATGTTGACGTGCCCTTCTCCATTTTCTTGTTTAGTTTCTGTATGTATGTTCCTCTGTTGTTCGTCATTGTGCTCTGAGGGTGCCTCGATGGACGGAAGCGTTTGGTGTTCCGATCTTTTGATTTCCCTGTGGTTGCTGAAAAGAAAAGAAAAAATACGTTTGTGTGTGTGTGTGTGTGTGTGTGTGTGTGTGTGTGTGTGTGTGTGTGTGTGTGTGTGTGTGTGTGTGTGTGTGTGTGTGTGTATGTGTGTGTGTGTGTGTGTGTGCGCGCGCAAGGAGGGGGATGAAGGGTCGCTTTCCCGTCCCCTACACTGGTGGACGTGCCACACCGAGAGTACTGGAGCCGCTCATATAGAGTTGGGGAACTTTGCGGCGGTGTCAGGGAGCTTGTGATAGTTGGGGAGCTTGAGTGGTGATTTTATCTAGCGACTCTAGCGGCAGTCACTCGAAGCAAAACAGCCCCACAAGAAGAAGAAGAAGAAGAAGAAGAAGAAGAAGAAGAAGAAGAAGAAGAAGAAGAAGAAGAAGAAGAAGAAGAAGAAGAAGAAGAAGAAGAAGAAGAAGAAGAAGAAGAAGAAGAAGAAGAAGAAGAAGAAGAAGAAGAAAAGACGGCTTTCTGCAACTGACGGGGCCTCACCCAAACGGGGGTTTCTCACTTCCCACGGCGTGGGAGTGGGATGGTGTGTTAATTCTCTGGGATTGTCGTCTCCAAGGAGATTTATTCAGCTGAGGGGAACCTCGTGGTTCCAAGGATTATTTTGATCCTATTTATGGGCTCAAAAAATCAAATGCATTTTGTGGTTTGCAATTGGTCGGTTTTGGGCTTAAAAGAAAATCACTACTTTGGGCTAAAAATGTCTATTTTTCATTTTCTTTTTTTCTTTTTATTCTAATACATATTTTTCTATTCTGATTTTCTCAAAAACTTCCATTTTCACTTCCTGTAGTATTTCAAATGGAATTTTTTTCCTGATCTGATTTTTCTATTTCTTATCAGATTGAGGTTTTCTCTTTCCATGTTCTCTTAATTGGAAAGTTTGTTTCCTCAGGGCTATTCTTATAATTTTCTTAAAATTTCTTATTTTCATTTCGTGTGGGCTTCTTAGTCTA
>NC_134813.1:8957727-8960227 GCF_046742065.1 Oratosquilla oratoria
ACACCTTTTAAGTGTTTCACTTTGAGGTGTTTCGTTTACGAATACTGAGCTAAAATAGTTGTTTAAAATATCACATATTTCTTCATTTGAATATTCAAGTTGACCATCAGCAGATTATAGTGGGACAACGTGATTCCTAATAACCTTTTTATCTCTAATGCAACTATAGAATTCTTTGGGATTCTCTTTGGGTTTAACCGCGATATTCATTTCGTGTTGTCGATTTCGTTTTTTATTGTCTTTTTTGTTTAATTTCTCTGTATTATTACGTAACTTTGATAGTCATTAGGTGCATCCGAGCAATTGTATTTCTTATAAGCCTGTCTCTTTTTAGCAATACTTTTTTCAGTTTATTTGTCAACCCATTTTGGGCGAGCCTTATTTTGGGGGTGTCTGTCCTTAAACGGGATGCAAGTATGAATCATCTTAATAAACGTATTTTGAAACATTTCCCACATCTGATCTACAGGTCTTTCGCTTAATTTTACCTCCCAGTGTGTAAGCTGAAGCTCCTGACGTAGTCCTATGAACTGAGCTTTACTGAAATTGGGTATTTTAGAAACACAAGTATCTGTTCTAATTTTTTAGCATTTTGAATCTAAGTTGTGATCGCTAATTGCAATAGTATCACCAACTTCTACATCGGTTATCATGCATTCGTGGCTAGTCATCAATAGATCACACATACGCACACACACGTTATCGGAAAAAAATCAAACACTGTACTTAGAGTAACAGAATTTACTACCGACGTTTCGAACTCTGTCTAGGGTATGTCTTCAGGGTTGCAGAATGTTAGCAAAAGGAATCAATTAAGTAGTATACCAGTGTTCCCTGTGACAGGTCCCACCAGATTGAACTGGTATACTATTTCATCGATTCATTTTGCTGACCTTGTATAACCTTGAAGATGAACCCCGGAAAGGGTTCAGAACGTCGGTAGTAAAATCTGTTACTCAGAGTCCAGTGTTTGAAATTTTTCCGATAACATGGCTCCTGGACTCCAGCTCTTTACGAACACACACACACACATAAACGCATAAACACACACACACGAGCGCACGCACACGTCTCAGTGGTGCGGTTGGTAGAGTCCCTGACTGTCACTATGGCGGTCCGGGTTGGAATCCTACTCGGGGCTGAAATAATTTCAGTATCGCTGCGCTTAGAGTCGTTACTCCAACTCTCGTGGGTGGAGAGTTGGGTGTTTGTGTGCGTGTAAGGTCACAGCATTACCCATAGATCGGTCAAACGAGCTCTGAGCTCTCTGCCGGGAGGGAAAGAGCTGTCGGTCACGAGTCCAACACGTATTCCCAAGACCAAGGGGAATCACACACACACACACACACACACACACACACACACACACACACACACACACACACACACACACACACACACACACACACACACACACACACACACACACACACACACACACACACACACACACACACACACACACACACACACACACACACACACACACACACACACACACTCATTCACTCACGGGGCGCTGAACGTTTTCGTCTGTTGGGGCGCCTTCGGAGTGCGGGGAAGAATGGTAGAGGACGGTATACACACAGAAACAAATGAGAGGGTCGCATCATCAACATCTACGTACTTTGTGCACAACGACCACCGAAGTACGTAGATGTTGATGTGCCCTTCTCCATTTTCTTGTTTAGTTTCTGTATTTATGGTCTTCTATTGTTCGCCATTGTGCTCTGGGGGTGACTTGATGGACAGAAGCTTTTGGTGTTCCGATTTTTTGATTTCCCTGTGGTTTCTGAAAAAAATACGTGTGTGTGTGTGTGTGTGTGTGTGTGTGTGTGTGTGTGTGTGTGTGTGTGTGTGTGTGTGTGTGTGTGTGTGTGTGTGTGTGTGTGTGTGTGTGTGTGTGTGTGTGTGTGTGTGTGTGTGTGTGTGTGTGTGTGTGTGTGTGTGTGTGTGTGTGTGTGTGTGTGTGTGTGTGTGTGTGTGTGTGTGTGCGTGAGCGCGCAAGGAGGGGGATGAAGGGTCGCTTTCCCGTCCCCTACACTGGTGGACGTGCCACACCGAGAGTACTGGAGCCACTCATGTAGTGTTGGGGAACTTTGCGGCGATGATAGGGAGCTTGTGATAGTTGGGGAGCTTGAGTGGTGATTTTATCTAGCGACTCTAGCGGCAGTCACTCGAAGCAAAACAGCCCAACAACAACAACAACAACTGACGGGGCCTCACTCAAACGGGGGTTTCTCACTTACCACGGCGTGGGAGTGGGATGGTGTGTTAATTCTCTGGAATTGTCGTCTCCAAGGAGATTTATTCAGCTGAGGGGAACCTCGTGGTTCCAAGGATGATTTTGATCCTATTTATGGGCTCAGAAATCAAATGCATATTGTGCTTTGCAATTGGTCGGTTTTGGGCTTAAAAGAAAATCACTACTTTGGGCTAAAATTTTCCATTTTTCCTGTTTTTTCTTTCCTTTTCTTTTCTTCTTATACATATTTTTCTA
>NC_134813.1:8980227-8985227 GCF_046742065.1 Oratosquilla oratoria
CAGCAGGCCTACTGGCCCTAACGAGGCTGTTTGTGTTTACTATACTAAGCTACAGTTAAGAAAACAGGGTAACTAGGTGATAGAAGATGAACTAACCCTACTGCTACCAATATCCTATCCAGTTACAATGAAATGCCGGGTTGTTAGATCTTTTACTGCAAGGGATATTATTTTATTTTGCGGATTTGAATCTAAGTACTTATCTAGGCGATTTTTTAAGGAAAGCAGGGCACTTTTCATCCTTAACCCATTAAAGAAAATAATCTTGACTCTCGTTATATAGGTGCAACATGGCTTTGCTTACTGTCTGTTTGCGAGCAGCGACCTATTGTTTTGAAACCCGTGACCGGTTTCAGCCAATCACGGAGCTTTCCTTCTTTGCGAAAACAAAACCAAACGGGCGCCACTTTAGTTTCAAATTCGTTTGTGGCGAGTGTGGGTGTGTCATCTTAAAAAAAAATTGTGATTTTTTCTTTTACTTGTATGAAAACTGTTGTTCCGTAGTGCTTTTAAAAAGACCACGGTATTCTTACAAAAATAATTCTGTGCCGTTTGTGTGATGACTGCAAGTTTGGTTGTGCTGATATTTTTGTCAAGTCAGTGATGGAAATGACCTGATGGTTGGAGGTATGACTTACTTCTCAAATTCCATGATTTTTCCCCAATGCTCAGTCTCTGCACTAATGGAGGCATCACTTATTATTGTTTAGTACATACCGTGGGTGTAGCTTTCAGGTGTACAGCCACCTGGTTCACAAAACCCCACTTTCTCCATCACTGGTTTTATAAATAACCCAAAACAACACTCACCTGCGCTCACCAAACTACTGGACAAGTTGCCTCACACTGTGTCAACGGTAAGTTTGTGTGGGGGACAGACTAGGGTAAAATTATGTTGATTTTATACCAGAATGCAATAGATGTCTAGGCTCTGCGATCTCTCCATAAGTCCGGCAGATAGCCCAGGTAGTGGGGCACGGTGAGGGGTTAGGCGAGGTGTCACGTAGCTCAGTCAGAGGCGTATTTGGGCTACCCAAAATTCCTCAATTCCTAGCCCTACCTACCCATTTATTTTATTTACTAGGGCAATTATGTCTCCAGTTCATACAGTGCATTACACCAAGTATCTATAAACCAACCATTTAGTAATAAAAAAGTACCAGAAGCCAATCGTTACATGAGATGGTACTGATCAGTTGATAAACCCTTTGGCAGGGGGAATATAAGAAAAAATGTGGCAATTAATATTATTTATCCTCAGTAACCCATAAAATGAAAAATGTATAAACCATTATCCGAGGAGGGCAGATGGAATAATGAGCGCCAGTTCGTCTTTAGAACGTTCTGATTTAATGGTTCGAATTTTGGCGCTAACGGTTCGAGAAATGACGTCATAACGCTTTACCCGAGGTGTTTATCAAAATGGCGGTGTATCTGCATGAAAACGTATCTACTTAGTATTGGTGATACATTATGTGATGCTGATGAAGAATGGGGTAGGTGTAAGAAGGGATAAGTTTATGTTTACAAAATTTTCAGATGACTGGAAACAACAAGAAGCGAATAATCTCTTTCGAGTTGAACTTAATATCTTAGTTTCTTCAGTTTTCATCATATTCTCTGTAGATAATATATGAGTGAAGAGTTGTAATTATTTCTTGAATTTCCTCGTATTTCTTGCAGCTATTCTACGCAACATTTGTTGTTTTATTTCCATTCATTATGTTTACTTTAAGACGACTATATTTCCACCAGTACCAGCCAAGTGATGCCATGATTTTCCGTAGAAGGATTACAAAAGATTACAAAGGCGGAGCATGCCGAAAGGAGACCTTTTGATCCATAACTAGGTCGGATGCCAAAAATGATAATAATGATAAATAACTTTAAAAATAGATAAAAATTATAATAATATAAATGATAATAAATAGAATAAATGCATAGGTATAGTTAAATGGTAAACAAACAGGTAAATAGTAAATGATAGTAAATTGGGTAAAATTTTACTTTCGACCTTTGTTGGAATATAGCAATACAAAATTAAATAGTAATTTTGTAAATTAAAATGTATGAACGTAATATGCAATTTTGTGTGCGGAAATGAAAATAAAAATAGTTGCTAAAACAGATTTCTTAGTAACGAAGTCGTGTACGACGAATGGTACGCCATGTTTGTTATGGTAGTGCCGACGTTGGAGAAATGAAAGGACGATAAATTTGTCTAAACTAACCTAAACTAAACTAACCTAACCTAACCTGTGTTTAATAAATCATTACCTGCAAATTAGATATCATCCGGCTGGTCCTCGTCGTCGTCGTCGTGAGAGACGTTGGCGGGCTTTTCAACCACTCTCTCAGCTTTTGTATGGCTATATTCCTCCAATGGTCGAAAGTAAAATTTTACCGGTTAGGTTAGGTTAGTTTAGTTTAGTTTACTTTACTTTAATTGAGACAAATTTATCGTCCTTTCATTTCTCCGACGTCGGAATCTACCATAACAAACATGGCGTACCATTCGTAGTACACGACTTCGTTAATTATGAAATCTGTTTTAGCAACAATTTTTATTTTCATTTCCGCACACAAAATTGCACATTACGTTCATACATTTTAATTTACAAAATTACTATTTAATTTTGTATTGCTATATTCCAACAAAGGTCGAAAGTAAAATTTTACCGTAAATTTACAGATAACTAATAATAAATGAAAATCAAACAAATAATAAACAAACAGGTAAATAATAACAAACACATAAACAAATAATGTAAAATAAATGGCAGGTATTACAGCATCTTGCTTAGGTTTTTATCTAAACTAATCTTAAAGCTTCGAAATGAACTACATTACACTGCCTCTGCAGGAAGTTTATTCCATTCATTAACTACACGGTTGGCGAAGTTGTTTCTACCCACTTCCAAATTAAATCTATTGACTGACAGTTTGAGACCATTATTTCTTGTCTGATTCTCATTCAGTGTGAATTCTTTTTCACTTTTTGATGTCAATTCCCTTTAGAATCTTAAAGACCTGTATCAAGTCACCTCTGAGTGTACGTTTTTTTTTAGGGAAAATAGATTGATATGTTTTAGTCTACTTTCGTCTGATTTATTTTTGATATCTGGAATCAGTTTTGTGACTCGCCGTTGTACTTTTTCCAATCTGTTAATGTCTTCAATGAGATTCGGTGACCATACGGAAACAGCATATTCCAAATGTGGATGAACTAACGCTTTATATAGCTTGTTAATGAGTGATGTACTTATGAAAAAAATGCGCAATCAGTCCTAGAACCTCATTTGTTTTCTCATAGGTTGAAATACACTGCTTAGATGATTTGAGATCGTTACTAGTAATTATACCGAGATCCTTTTCACTATCCACTTTGTTAACGAATTTGCAAATAACTTGTTATCATACTGTTATTTTTACGTATGTGCATAGCCTTGCATTTCCTTGTGTTAAACCCTGAGGAACTCCACTCATAATTTTTTTCCATCTAGAAGTTTTGCCTCTTAAAACAACTCTGTTCTTGATCATTGAACCAATTACTAGTCCACCATAATAGGCTACCATTTACGTATGAAGCTAATTTAGTAAGTAGCCTTTCGTGGGGGATGGTATTAAAAGCTTTTGCAAAGTGTAGATAAATTAAATTGAGATGACTGTGTTGTAGAATTGGAGTAGGTTAGTCACACAAGAACGTATCCGTTTGAATCCATGCTGGCTATCATTTATCAAAGAGTTACTTTGTAAATAATGTTCGATAGCATCTCTGATGATAGTTTCAATAATTTTTCCTACAATTGAAGTCAAGTTTATAGGCCTGTAGTTATTTGGTTTCTTTTTGTCACCTTTTTTGAATATGGGAGTAACGATAGCTAGCTTCCATTCTCTTGGGACATCTTCGGATATGATGGATTTCTTGAAAATAA
This sequence comes from Oratosquilla oratoria, assembly GCF_046742065.1. Classification (NCBI taxonomy): domain Eukaryota; kingdom Metazoa; phylum Arthropoda; class Malacostraca; order Stomatopoda; family Squillidae; genus Oratosquilla; species Oratosquilla oratoria. Next base: position 8,984,163 of record NC_134813.1, read on the forward strand.
TTTCTAATAGAACAACAATCTCATTTGTCATTTCCTTTAAGATTCTTAGATGCAAACCGCCAGGCCCTGGTGTTTTATTAACTTTGAGTTTCTCTATACACCTTTTAATTTTTTCTTTTGTTATGTTACCGTAGTAAGTTCACTCTAGACATTTCACAGGTTTCAATTTTGAGTTTACTTTGAGGTGTTTTGTTTACGAATACTGAGCTAAAATAGTTGTTTAGAATATCACACATTCCTTCATTTGAATATCCAAGTTGACCGTCAACAGATAATAGTGGGCCAATGTGATTCCTAATAACCTTTTTATCTCTAATGTAACTATAGAATTCTTTGGGATTCTCTTTTGGTTTAACTGCGATATTGATTTCGTGTTGTGGTATTTGTTTTTTATTGTCTTTTTTTTTTTTTTTTAATTTCCCTGTATTATTACATAAAGTTTGATAGTTATTAGGTGCACCCGAGCAATTGCATTTCTTATAAGCCTGTCTGTTTTTAGCAATACTTTTTTCAGTTTCTTTGTCAATTCATTTAGGACGAGCCTAATTTGGGGGAAGTCTGTCCTTAAACGGGATGCAAGTATAAATCTTTTTAATAAACGTATTTTGAAACATTTCTCGCATCTCATCTACAGGTCTTTCGTCAAATTTTGCCTCCCAATCTATAAGCTGAAGCTCCTGACGTAGTCCTATGAACTGAGCTTTACTGAAATCGGGTATTTTTGAAACACAAGTATCTATCCTAATTTTTTAGTAGTTTGTATCTACGTTGTGATCACTACTTGCAATAGTTTCACCAACTTCTACATCGGTTATCATGTTTTCGCGGCTAGTGATCAATAGATCACACACACACACACACACACACACACATACACACACACATACACACACACACACACACACACACACACGCACACACACACACACCTCGTGGAGCTGTTACACACCTCGTGGAGCTGTTATACACCTCGTGGCGCTGTGGCTAGAGTTCTCGCATGCCACTATGGCGGTCCGGGTTTGACTCCCGCCTGCGGCTGAGATAATTTCAGTATCGCTGCGCTGC
>NC_134813.1:8990227-8992727 GCF_046742065.1 Oratosquilla oratoria
TTATATAATTCATATATACTATGAATCGAAGTGGTCTAAGAACGGAATCCTGAGGAACTCCACTCATAAAATAGTTGTTTAAAATATCACATATTCCTTCATTTGAATATTCAAGTTGATCGTCAACAGATAATAGTGGGCCAATGTGATTCCTAATAACCTTTTTATCTCTAATGTAACTATAGAATTCTTTGGGATTCTCTATGGATTTATCAGCGATATTCATTTCGTGTTGTCGATTTCGTTTTTTAATGTCTTTTTTAAAATTCTCTGTATTATTACATAACTTTGATAGTCATTAGATGCATCCGAGCACTTGTATTTCTTATAAACTTGTCTCTTTTTAGCAATGCTTTTTTCAATTTCTTTGTCAATTAATTCTGGACGAGCCTTATTTTGGGGGTGTCTGTTCTTAAACGGGATGCGAGTATGAATCATCTTAATAAACTATTTTGAAACATTTCCCACATCTGATCTACAGGTCTTTCGCTTAATTTTGCCTCCTGACGTAGGCCTATGAACTGAGCTTTACTAAAATTGGGTATTTTAGAAACACAAGTATTTCTTTTAAAAAAAATTAGCAGTTTGAATCGAAGTTGTGATCGCTGTTTGTAATAGTTTCACCAACTTCTACATCGGTTATCATGCTTTAGCGACTATTGATCAATATATCACACATACACACACACACGTTATCGGAAAATTTTCAAGCACTGGACTCAGCATAACAGAATTTACAACCGACGTTTCGAACTCTGCCTAGGGTATGTCTTCAGGGTTGCACAATGTTAGCAAAAGGAATCAATTAAGTAGTATACCAGTGTTCCCTGTGACAGGTCCCACCAGATTGAACTATTTAATCGATTCCTTTTGCTGACCTTGTATAACCCTGAAGACGAATCCCGGACAGGGTTCAGAACGTCGGTAGTAAATTCTGTTACTCTGAGTCCAGTGTTTGAAATTTTTCCGATAACATGGCTCCTGGACTCCAGCTCTTTACGAACACACACACACACACACACACACGCATAAACTCACACACACGAGCGCACGCACACGTCTCAGTGGTGCGGTTGGTAGAGTCCCTGAGTGTCACTACGGCGGTCCGGGTTCGAATCCCACCCAAGGTTGAAATAATTTCAGTAATGCTGCGATTCGAGTCGTTACTCCAACTCTCGTGGGTGGAGAGTTGGGTGTGTGTGTGCGTGTAAGGTCACAGCATTACCCATAGATCGGTCATACGAGCTCTGAGCTCTCTTCCGGGAGGGAAATAGCTGTCGGTCACGAGTCCAATACGTGTTCCAAAGACCAAGAGGACACACACACACACACACACACACACACACACACACACACACACACACACACACACACACACACATACACACTCACTCACTCACTCACTCACTCACGGAGCGCTGAACGTTTTCGTCTATTGGGGCGCCTTCGGAGTGCGGGGAAGAATGGTAGAGGACGGTATACACACAGAAATTAATGAGAGGGTCGCATCATCAACATCGTACTTTGTGAACGACGACCACCGAAGTACATAGATGTTGATGTGCCCTTCTCCTTTTTCCTGTTTACTTTCTGTATTTATGTTCTTCTGTTGTTCGTCCTTGTGCTCAGAGGGTGCCTTGATGGACGGAAGCGTTTGGTGTTCCGATCTTTTGATTTCCCTGTGGTTTCTGAAAAGATAAAAAATACGTGTGTGTGTGTGTGTGTGTGTGTGTGTGTGTGTGTGTGTGTGTGTGTGTGTGTGTGTGTGTGTGTGTGTGTGTGTGTGTGAGTGTGTGCGCGCGCGCGCAAGGAGTGGGATGAAAGGTCGCTTTCCCATCCCCTACACTGGTGGACGTGCCACACCGAGAGTACTGGAGCCACTTGCAGTGTTGGGGAAGTTTGTGGCGGTGTCAGGGAGCTTGTGATAGTTGGGGAGGTTGAGTGGTGATTTTATCTAGCGACTCTAGCGGCAGTCACTCGAAGCAAAACAGCCCCACAAGAAGAAGAAGAAGAAGAAGAAGAAAAAAAGACAGCTTTCTGCAACTGACGGGGCCTCACCCAAACGGGGGTTTCTCACTTCCCACGGCGTGGGAGTGGGATGGTGAGTTAATTCTCTGGGATTGTCGTCTCCAAGGAAATTTATTCAGCTGAGGGGAACCTCGTGGTTCCAAGGATCATTTTGATCCTATTTGTGGGCTCAAAAAATCAAATGCATTTTGTGCTTTGCAATTGGTCGGTTTTGGGCTCAAAAGAAAATCACTACTTTGGGCTAAAAAATTTCCTGTTTTTTTTTTCTTTTCTTTTATTCTAATGCATATTTTTCTATTCTGATTTTCTCAAAAATTTCCATTTTCACTTCCTGTAGTATTTCAAATGGATTTTTTTCCTGGTCTGATTTTTCTATTTCTTATCAGATTGAGGTTTTCTCTTTCCATGTTTTCTTGATTGGAAAGTTTGTTTCCTCAGGGCTATTCTTATTCCATCATTTTCTTAAATTTTC
>NC_134813.1:8997727-9012727 GCF_046742065.1 Oratosquilla oratoria
CAGGGCACCCTTCAACCTTAGCCCATTTAAGAAAATAATTTTGACTATCGTTATGGAGATGCAATGTGGCTTTGCTTACTGTCTGTTTGCGAGCAGCGACCTATTGTTTTGAAACCACCCGTGACCGGTTTCAGCCAATCACGGAGCTTTCGTTCTTTGCGAAAACAAACCCGAAACGAGCGCCACTTTAGTTTCAAATTCGTTTGTGGCGAGTGTGGGTGTGTCATCTAAAAAGAATTGTGATTTTTTTTCTTTGTGTTTGAAAACTGTTGCTCCAAGTGTTTTTAAAAAGACCACGGTGTTCTTCCAAAACTAATTCTGTGCCGTTCGTGTGATGACTGCAAGTTTGGTTGTGCTGATATTTTTGTCAAGTCAGTGATGGAAATGACCTGAGGGTTGGAGGTATGACTTACTTCTCAAGTTCCATGATTTTTTCCCCCCAATGCTCAGTTTCTGCACTAATGGAGGCATCATTTATTATTTTCTAATACATACCGTGGGTGTAGCTTTCAGGCGTACAGCCACCTGGTTCACAAAACCCCACTTTCTCCATCACTGGTTTATATAAATAACCCAAACACACTCACCTGCGCTCACCAAACTACTGGGCAAGTTTCTTCACACTGTATCTACGGTAAGTTTGTGTTGGGGGACAGACCAGGGTAAAATTATGTTGATTTTATACTAGAATGCAATAGATGGCTAAGCTCTGCGATCTCTCCATAAGTCCGGCAGATAGCCCAGGTAGTGGGGCACGGTGAGGGGTTAGGCTAGGTGTCACGTAGGCTAGGTGTCAGAGGGGTATTTGGGCTACCCAAAATTCCTCAGTTCCTAGCCCTACCCACCCATTTCTTTTATTCACCAGGGCATTTATGTCTCCAATTCATACAGTGCATTACACCAAGTATCTATAAACCAACCATTTAGTAATAAAAAAGTACCAGAAGCCAATCGTTACATGAGATGGTACTGATCAGTTGATAAACCCTTTGGCAGGGGAATATAGAAAAAAAGTGACAATTAATATTATTTATCCTCAATAAACCATCAAATGAAAAATGTATAAACCATTATCCGAGGAAGGCAGATGGAATAATGAGCGCCAGTTCGTCTTTAGAACGTTCTGATTTAATGGTTCGAATTTTGGCGCTAACGGTTCGAGATGTGACGTCATAACGCTTTACCCGAGGTGTTTATCAAAATGGCGGTGTATCTGCATGAGAACGTATCTACTTAGTATTGGTGATACATTATGTGATGCTTATGAAGAATGGGGTAGGTGTAAGAAGGGATAAGTTTATGTTTACAAAATTTTCAGATGACTGGAAACAACAAGAAGCGAATAATCTCTTTCGAGTTGAACTTAATATTTTAGTTTCTTCAGTTTTCATCATATTCTCTGTAGATAATGTATGAGTGAAGAGTTGTAATTATTTCTTGAATTTCCTCGTATTTCTTGCAGCTATTCTACGCAACATTTGTTTTATTTCCATTCATTATGTATACTTAAAGACGACTATATTTCCATCAGTACCAGCCAAGTGATGCCATGATTCTCCGTTGAAGGATTACAAAAGATTACAAAGGCGGAGCATGCCGAAAGGAGACCTTTTGATCCATAACTAGGTCGGATGCCAAAAAATGATAATAATGATAAATAACTTTAAAAATAAATAGAAATTATAATAATATAAATAATAATAAATAAAATAAATGCATAGGTATAGTTAAATGGTAAACAAACAGGTAAATAGTAAATAATAGTAAATTGACAGATAACTAATAATAAATGAAAATCAAACATAATAAACAGATGAATATTAACAAACACATAAACAAATAATGTCAAATAAATGGCAGGCATTACAGCATCTTGCTTAGGTTTTTATCTAAACGAATCTTAAAGCTTCGAACTGAACTACATTACACTGCCTCTGCAGGAAGTTTATTCCATTCATTAACTACATGGTTGGGGAAGTTGTTTCTATCCACTTCCAAATTAAATCTATTGACTGACAGTTTGAGACCATTATTTCTTGTCTGATTCTCATTCAGTGTGATTTCTTTTCACTTTTTGATGTCAATTCCTTTTAGAATCTTAAAGACCTGTATCAAGTCACCTCTGAGTGTACGTTTTTTTAGGGAAACTAGATTCATATGTTTTAGTCTACTTTCGTCTGATTCATTTTTGATATCTGGAATCAGTTTTGTGACTCGCCGTTGTACTTTTTCCAATCTGTTAATGTCTTCAATGAGATTCGGTGACCATACGGAAACAGCATATTCCAAATGTGGATGAACTAACGCTTTATACAGCTTGTTAATGAGTGATGGACTTTTGAGAAAAAAAAAAAGCGCAATCAGTCCTAGAACCTCATTTGTTTTCTCAGAGGCTGAAATACACTGTTTAGATGATTTGAGATCGCTACTAATAATTACACCGAGATCCTTTTCACTATCCACTTTGTTAACGAATTTGAAAATAACTTGTTATCATACTGTTATTTTTACCTATGTGCATAACCTTGCATTTCCTTGTGCTAAATTTTATTAGCCACTTTTGAGACCATTGCTGTAATGTTTAAATCTTCTTGAATATCTAATTGATTTAAGTGGTCATTTGCCATTCCGCACAGTTTTGTATCATTAGCAAATTTGGAGAACGGAACCCTGAGGAACTCCACTCATAACATTTTTCCATCTAGAAGTTTTGCCTTTTAAAACAACTCTGTTCTTGATCATTGAATCAATTACTAGTCCACCTTAATAGGCTATCATTTACTGCGTGTGATGCTAATATAGTAAGTAGCCTTTCGTGGGGGATGGTATTAAAAGCTTTTGCAAAGTGTAGATACATTAAATCGAGATGGCTGTGTTGTAGAATTCGAGTAAGTTAGTCACACAAGAACGTTTCCGTTTGAATCCATGCTGGCTATCATTTATTCAAAGAGTTACTTTCTAAATGATGTTCGATGGCATCTCTGATGATAGTTTCCATAATTTTTTCTACAATTGAAGTCAAGCTTATAGGCCTGTAGTTATTTGGTTTCTTTTTGTCACCTTTTTTGAATATGGGAGTAACGATAGCTAGCTTCCATTCTCTTGGGACATCTTCGGATATGATGGATTTCTTGAAAATAATTTCTAATAGAACAACAATCTCATTTTTTATTTCCTTTAAGATTCTTGGATGCAAACCACCAGGCCCTGGTGTTTTATTAACTTTGAGTGTCTCTATACACCTTGTAATTTTTTCTTTTGTTATGTTACCGTAGTAAGTTCACTCTAGACATTTGACAGGTTTCAATTTGGAGTTTACTTTGAGGTGTTTTGTTTACGATTACTGAGCTAAACTAGTTGTTTAAAATATCACACATTCCTTCATTTGAATATCCAAGTTAACCGTCAGCAGATAATAGTGGGCCAATGTGATTCCTAATATCCTAATAACCTTTTTATCTCTAATGTGACTATAGAATTCTTTGGGATTCTTTTGGATATAACTGCGATATTGATTTCGTGTTGTCGTTTTCGTTTTTTATTGTCTTTTGTTTAATTGTCTATGTACATACATACATACATACATAAACCAAGGCTTTCCCCCTTACCAGGGAGGTAGTCAAAAAGGAAAAGGCATAAAATCATTCCCACCCATTCCATCCCCGAAAACACTCCACACCCCTCCACCCTCTCTCCCATATTAGCACCTCCTAGATGACGGGTCATCCCTGCACCCTGTCCACTGCCCTGGGTCAGAAGCAGTGTCGCAAAATACAGCACATCCACAGCAAGGCCGCTTCATTAAATCGGCGACCCCCCCTCTCCGTCCCCCCATATAAAGGAGAGGACGGGGAGAAATCCCTTCGGGCTGCGTCAAAATTTTGCTCACACACACTACCTCACCCCCCATCCCCATTTTCTATGTATTATTACATAAGTTTGATAGTCATTATGTGCACCTGGGCAATTGTATTTCTTATAAGCCTGTCTCTATTTAGCAATATTTTTTTCAGTTTTTTTGTCAATTCATTTTGGATGAACCTGATTTGGGGGGAGTCTGCCCAAACGGGGTGCAAGTATGAATCTTCTTAATAAACGTATTTTGAAACATTTCTCGCATCTGATCTACAGGCCTTTCGCTTAATTTTGTCTCCCAATCTGTAAGCTGAAGCTCCTGACGTAGTCCTATGAAATGAGCTTTACTGAAATTGTTTTTTTTGGAAACACAAGTATCTATCTAATTTTTTTTAGCAGTTGGAATCTAAGTTGTGATCGCTGTTTGCAGTAGTTTCACCAACTTCTTCATCGGTTATCATGCTTTAGCGACTATTGATCAATATATCACACATACACACACACACACACGTTATCGGAATATTTTCAAGCACTGGACTCAGAGTAACAGAATTTACTACCAACGTTTCGAACTTTGTCCAGGGTTCGTCTTCAGGGTGGCACAATGTTAGCAAAAGGAATCAATTAAGTAGTATACCAGTGTTCCCTGTGACAGGTCCCACCAGATTGAACTGGTATACTATTTAATCGATTCCTTTTGCTGACATTGCATAACCCTGAAGATTAATCCCGGACAGGGTTCAGAACGTCGGTAGTAAATTCTGTTTCTCTGAGTCCAGTGCTTGAAAATTTTCCGATAACATGGCTCATGGACTCCAGCTCTTTACGAGGACACACACACACACACACACACGCATACACGCATAAACACACACACACGAGCGTGCGCACACGTCTCAGTTGTGCGGTTGGTAGAGTCCCTGACTGTCACTACGGCGGTCCGGGTTTGAATCCCACCCAGGGCTGAAATAATTTCAGTAGCGCTGCGTTTCGAGTCGTTACTCCAACTCTCGTGGGCGGGGAGTTGGGTGTGTGTGTGTGTGTAAGGTCACAGCATTACCCATAGATCGGTCATACGAGCTCTGAGCTCTCTTCCGGGAGGTAGATAGCTGTCGGTCACGTGTCCAACACGTGTTCCAAAGACCAAGGGGAATCACACACACACACACACACACACACACACACACACACACACACACACACACACACACACACACACACACACACAGATGGTAGAGCGCTGAACTGGGAAGTAGAAGTGGTCCCAGTAACCAGTTCGAATCCTGCCCAGGGCCGAAATTATTTCGGTATCGCTGTGCCTCGGGTCGTTACTCTGACTCTCGTGGACGGGGAGTTGGGTGTGTGTGTGTGTGTGCAAGGTCATAGCATTACCCATAGATCGGACCTACGAGATCTGAGTCCAACACGTGATCCAAAGACCAAAAGAACAAGTGAACACACACACACACACACACACACACACACACACACACACACACACACACACACACACACACTCACGGAGCGCTGAACGTTTTCGTCTGTTGGGGCGTCTTCGGAGTGCGGGGAAGAATGGTAGAGGACGGTATAAACACAAAAATAAATGAGAGGGTCGCATCATCAACATATACGTACTTTGTGCACGACAACCACCGAAGTACATAGATGTTGATATGCCCTTCTCCATTTTCCTGTTTAGTTTCCGTATTTATGTTCTTCTGTTGTTCGTCCTTGTGCTCAGAGGGTGCCTTGATGGACGGAAGCGTTTGGTGTTCCGATCTTTTGATTTCCCTGTGGTTTCTGAAAAAAAAAATACGTGTGTGTGTGTGTGTGTGTGTGTGTGTGTGTGTGTGTGTGTGTGTGTGTGTGTGTGTGTGTGTGTGTGTGTGTGCGCGCGCGCGAGCAAGGAGGGGGATGAAGGGTCGCTTTCCCGTCCCCTACACCTGGTGGACGTGCCACACCGAGAGTACTGGAGCCACTCTTGTAGTGTTGGGGAACTTTGCGGCGGTGTCAGGGAGCTTGTGATAGTTAGGGAGCTTGAGTGGTGATTTTATTTAGACTCGAAGCAAAACAGCCCAAGAAGAAGTAGTAGTAGTAGTAGTAGTAGTAGTAGTAGTAGAAGAAGAAGAAGAAGAAGAAGAAGAAGAAGAAGAAGAAGAAGAAGAAGAAGAAGAAGAAGAAGAAGAAGAAGAAGAAGAAGAAGAAGAAGAAGAAGAAGAAGAAGAAGAAGAAGAAGAAGAAGAAGAAGAAGAAGAAGAAGAAGAAGAAGGCGGCGGCGGCGGCGGCGGCTTTCTGCAACTGACAGGGCCTCACCCAAACGGGGTTTCTCACTTCCCACGACGTGGGAGTGGGATGGTGTGTTAATTCTCTGGGATTGTCGTCTCCAAGAAAATCTATTCAGCTGAGGGGAACCTCGTGGTTCCAAGGATGATTTTGATCCTATTTATGGGCTCAAAAAATAAAATGCATTTTATGCTTTGCAATTCGTCGGTTTTGGGCTTAAATGAAAATCACTAATTTGGGCTAAAATTGTCTGTTTTTCTTTCTTCTTCTATTATTCTTATACATATCTTTCTATTCTGATGTTCTCAAAATATTCCATTTTCACTTCCTGTAGTATTTCAAATGGATTTTTTTTTTTCCTGATCTGATTTTTCTATTTCTTATCAGATTGAGGTTTTCTCTTTCCATGTTTTCTTGATTGGAAAGTTTGTTTCTTCAGGGCTATTCTTATCATTTTCTTAAATTTTATTTTCATTTCGTGTGGGCTTCTTAATCTATTTCTTTTTTATTTTCATGGGCTTCTTTTTTATCTTCTTTATTTTCTTTTTTCTTTTTTATCAATTATTTCATATTATTCAGATTATATATGTATATATATTTTTCATACATTGGAGACCTGATAGAATGATTGTTTGTTCACCGCCTCCAGGTGTGGACATCGCTCCTGGTGCGGAACCATGCTGGAGGTGTCCTCCACTGAGAGGCGACTGGGCTCGGCCTCCAGGACTCGAGGCGCCCTCCAGAGTCCCGAGTCGCCCTCGAAGACAACCTCCATGAGCTGAAGTGTTCCTAGAGGCGGGAGGAAGGAGCTGGCTCCTCGGTCACCGAAGGAGCCCAGGGGGTGTCGTGGGCCCAGCAGGAGTCGTCTCCTCTTTGGCAGACTTGACAATTCTCTTGGAGGAGCATTATGGATGTCGCCGAAGGCTCGGGGTTCCTTGGCGCTGGGTCTTGTGGGGGCTGTTCCTTCGTTGGGTTTGGTGCTTCTTGGAACTCCTCTTGATGGGGCTTTGGACTTCTCGTAGACCTTCTTGAGTTGGGCTTTACACTTAGGCTTGGGTTTCTTGCTGGACTCGGCCGGGGGGCCAATCGTCTCCAGAGGGGAACCCCCGGCCGCTCGAAGGTCTTTGTTTCGGGCTTTGCTCGGCAGATCTTCTTCGGCGAGTGTCTCCGCCATGGCTGGTCTTGGGGCCTATTCCAGGCTTTCCTCCAGCTGAGGGCGCCGTTGATATTCATTCCTCTCACAATTCAGGCTTTCCATGGCATCGAGGCTCAGCAGTTGTGACTCCGCTTGTCGCATCTCGTTTTGCTGCCGATGCTGATGGTCAGTCGGTCGGGCGACTGGTATACAAAAAGGCGAAATTTCTTGAAGACGGAAAGCGTTAAACTCACTCACTCACACACACACACACACACACACATACACACACACACACACACACACACACACACACACACACGGACACGCATAAGCAAACACACTCATATACACAAGCACACGTAGACACACATTCACACTAATGCACACACAAACATAATCAGTCACACACACACACAAAGGATTACAAAGGCGGAGCATGCCGACAGGAGACCTTTTGATCCATATCTAGGTCGGATGCGAAAAAAATCATAATAATGAAATAATAAATAAAAACTATAATAATGTAAATAACAGATATAATACATAAATAAATGCATAGGTATACTTAAATAATGAACAAACAGGTAAATAGTAAATAATAATAAATTGACATATAACTAATAATAAATGAAAATCAGACACAAATGATAACAAAACAAAAACAAATAATATAAGATAAATTATAATCATTACAGCATCTTACTTAGGTATTTATCTAAATGATTCTTAAAGCTTCGAACTGAACTGAACTGTGCAGCAAGTTTATTCCATTCATTAACTACACTGTTGGCAAAGTTGTTTCTACCTACTTCCAAATTGAATCTATTTCCGGACAGTTTGAGACCATTGTTTCTTGTCGGATTCTCACACACACACACATACACACACACACACACACACACACACAAACACACACACACACACACACACACACACACACACACACACACACACACACACACACACACACACACACACACACACACACACACACACACACAGACACACACACACACACACACACACACACACACACACACGTATACATTACCCATATGTCATATTACAAATAGATCGGTCATACGAGCTCTGAGCTCTCTTCCGGGAGGGAAATAGCTGTCGATCACGAATCCAACACGTGTTCCAAAGACCAAATTGAATCACACACACACACACACACACACACACACACAAAGATTGTCCAAATTGGAATTACCAACACTGGAGCAAAGAAGAGAGAGATTTACTGATTGTCTATAGGATCATGAAAGAAAGTGAAATCCTTGATAGGAATGATTTACCAAAATGGGACAATGGAAAAACAAGAGGACACGAAAAAAAGGATAACTATAGAAGAGATCTGAAAAAATGCTTCCCACACAGAGTACTGGATACCTAGAATAATTTAGATAAGGAAAGTATGTGCAAACACTATTGAAGATTTTAAGCAAAAACTTGATTCTGAAAGATGCAAAGACGGGACGAGCATAGCTCCCTTCCCGTATAATACAACTAGGTACAACTAGGTAAATACACACACACATACACACACACACACACACACTTATACACACACACACACACACACACACACACACACACACACACACACACACACACACACACACACACACACACACACACACAGCTGAAAAAATCGGCACCACTGCACTGCAAGCTGGTACTCCAACTCTGGTGGGCTCGGAGTTTCGCGCGCGCGCGCGCGCGTGTGTGTGTGTGAGGTCACGGTATTACCAAGTAGGTCAATTATTCAGCTGAATAGAATCTTCTGACGCCATTCGAGACAACACGTCCTAAACTAGTGGGTCCTAAGCTTTTCTGGCTTGAGGCACCCTTGCCAAGCCTTTCAGAGGTCCCCGACACCCTTATTAGAAAATCTAAATTCTAGTTTGTCAGTATTTTGTTGATTCAACGTCAGTATAACAAAATTTTGTCCCTGGATAATATATAAATACTCATCTTTACGCTGATGCTATTTTAATGAACATTCATTCTCTTGGGACATCTGCGGATATGATGGATTTCTTGATAATGATTTTTAATGTAACAACAATCTCATTAAGATTCTTGGATGCCAACCGTCAGGTCCTGGTGTTTTATTAACTTTGAGTGTCTCTATACACCTTGTAATTTTTTCTTTTGTTATATTTACCGTAATAAGTTCACTCTAGACTTTTCACAGGTTTCAGTTTGGAGTTCACTTTGAGGTGTTTCGTTTAAGAATACTGAGCTAAAATAGTTGTTTAAAATATCACATATTCCTTCATTTGAGTATTCAAGTTGACTATCATGCAACTATAGAATTCTTTGGGATTCTCTTTGGATTTAGCCACGATATTCATTTCGTGTTGTCGTTTTCGCTTTTTATTGTCTTTTTTTCTAATTTCTCTGTAGTGTTACACAAGTTTGATAGTCATTAGGTGCACCCGAGCAATTGTATTTCTTATAAGCCTGTCTCTTTTTAGCAATACGTTTTTTTTTAGTTTATTTGTCAAGCCATTTTGGGCGAGACACACACACAAACACACACACACACACACACACACACACACACACACACACACACACACACACACACACACACACCTCTCATGGCGCTGTGGTTAGAGCTCTGGCCTGCCACTACGGAGGTCCGGGTTCGACCCTCGCCCGGGGCTGAAATAATATCAGTATCGCAGCGCTGAGGGGTGTTACTCCAACTCTCGTGGGCGGGGAGTTGGGGGTGTGTGTGTGTGCAAGGTCATAGCATTACCCATAGATCGGACCTACGAGCTCTGAGCTCTCTTCCAGGAGGGAAATAGCTGTCGATCACGAGTCCAACACGTGATCCAAAGACCAAGTGAATACACACACACACACACACGGAGAGGTGAATGTTTTCGTCAGTTGTGGCGTCTACGGATTGCACGGAAGAATGGTAGAGGACGGTATAAACAAAGAAATAAATGAGAGGGTCGCATCATCAACATGTACGTACTTTTTGCACGGCAACCACCGAAGTACATAGGTGTTGATGTGCCCTTCTCCATTTTCCTGTTTAGTTTCTGTATTTATGTTCTTCTCTTGTTCGTTATTGTGCTCAGAGGGTGCCTTGATGGACGGAAACGTTTGGTGTTCCGATCTTTTGATTTCCCTGTGGTCTCTAAAAAGAAAAAAATACGTGTGTGTGTGTGTGTGTGTGTGTGTGTGTGTGTGTGTGTGTGTGTGTGTGTGTGTGTGTGTGTGTGTGTGTGTGTGTGTGCGCGCGCGCGCGGGATAAAAGGCCGCTTTCCCGTCCCCTACACTGGTGGACGTGCCACACCGAGAGTACTGGAGCCACTTGCAGTGTTGGGGAAGTTTGTGGCGGTGATAGGGAGCTTGTGATAGTTGGGGAGCTTGAGTGGTGATTTTATCTAGCGACTCTAGCGGTAGTCACTCGAAGCAAAACAGCCCCACAAGAAGAAGAAGAAGAAGAAAAAAAGACGGCTTTCTGCAACTGACGGGGCCTCACCCAAACGGGGGTTTCTCACTTCCCACGGCGTGGGAGTGGGATGGTGAGTTAATTCTCTGGGATTGTCGTCTCCAAGGAAATTCATTCAGCTGAGGGGAACCTCGTGGTTCCAAGGATCATTTTGATCCTATTTGTGGGCTCAAAAAATTAAATGCATTTTGTGCTTTGCAATTGATCGGTTTTGGGCTCAAAAGAAAATCACTACTTTGGGCTAAAAAATTTCCGGTTTTTTTCTTTATTTTTCCTTTATTCTAATACATATTTTTCTAATCTGATTTTCTCAAAAATTTCCATTTTCACTTCCTGTAGTATTTCAAATGGAATTTTTTTCCTGGTCTGATTTTTCTATTTCTTATCAGATTGAGGTTTTCTCTTTCCCTGTTTTCTTGATTGGAAAGTTTGTTTCCTCAGGGCTATTCTTATTCCATCATTTTCTTAAATTTTCTTATTTTCCTTTCGTGTGGGCTTCTTAATCTATTTCTCTTTTATTTTCATGGGCTTCTTTTTTATCTTCTTTATTTTCTTTTTTCTTTTTTATCAATTCTTTTATATTATTCTGATTATATATATATATATATTTTTCATACATTGGAGACTTCTTGGAATGATTCTTTGTTCACCGCCTCCAGGTGTGGACATCGCTCCTGGTGCGGAACCATGCTGGAGGTGTCCTCCACTGAGGGGCGACTGGGCTCGGCCTCTAGAACTCGAGGCGCCCTCCAGAGTCCCGAGTCGCCCTCGAGGACAACCTCCAGGAGCTGATGTGTTCGTTGAGGCGGGAGGAAGGAGCTAGCTCCTCGGTCACCGAAGGAGCCCAGGAGGTGTCGTGGGCCCAGCAGGAGTCGTCTCCTCTTTGGCATAATGGACAATTCTCTGGGAAGAGCATTATGGATGTCGCCGAAGGCTCGGGGTTCCTTGGCGCTGGGTCTTGTGGGGGCTGTTCCTTCGTTGGGTTTGGTGCTAATTGGGTCTCCTCTTGATGGGGCTTTGGACTTCTAGTTGACCTTCTTGAATTGGGCTTTAAACTTGGGCTTTGGTTTCTTGGTGGAGTCGGCCGGGGGGCCAATCGTCTCCAGAGGGGAACCCCCGGCCGCTCGAAGGTCCTTGTTTTGGGCTCTCCTCGGCAGGAGATCTTCTTCGGCGAGTGTCTCCGCCATGGCTGGTCTTGGGGCCTGCTCCAGGCTTTCCTCCAGCTGAGGGCGCCGTCGATATTCATTCCTCTCACAATTCAGGCTTTCCATGGTTTCGAGGCTTAGCAGTGGTGACTCCACTTGTCGCATCTCGTTTTGCTGCCGATGCTGATGGTCAGTCGGTCGGGCGGCTGGTATACAAAAAGGCGAAATTTCTTGAAGACGGAAAGCGTTAAACTCTCTCTCTCTCTCTCTCTCACACACACACACACACACACACACACACACACACACACACACACACACACACACACACACACACACACGGACACGCATAAGTAAACACACTCATATACACAAGCACACATAGACACATTCACACTAATGCACACACAAACATATTCAGTCACACACACACACACACACACACACACACACACACACACACGCACATACATTACCCATAGGTCACATTACAAATACATCGGTCATACGAGCTCTGAGCTCTCTTCCGGGAGGGAAATAGCTGTCGATCACGAGTCCAACACGTGTTTCAAAGACCAAGGTGAATCACACACACACACACACACACACACACACACACACACACACACACACACACACAGATAAAGATTGTCCAAATTGGAATTACCAACTCTGGAGCAAAGAAGAGAGATCTACTGATTGTCTATAGGATCATGAAAGGAAGTGAAATCCTTGTTAGAAATTATTTACCAAAATGGGACAATGGAAAAACAAGAGGACACGAAAAGAAAAAAAAAAGGATAACTATAGAAGAGATCTGAAAAAATGCTTCCCACACAGAGTACTGGATACCTAGAATAATTTAGATAAGGAAATAGTATGTGCAAACACTACTGAAGATTTTAAGAAAAAACTTTATTCTGAAAGATACAAAGACGGGGCGAGCATAGCTCCCTTTCCGTATAATACAACTAGGTACAACTAGGTAAATACACACAGACACACGCGCACACACAATACAGGGTGCCACCTCTTGGCGCCAAACGTACCTCTTCATTCCTGTGGCACACCTCACTGTTGTAGGGAGGAAGGAGGGTTGTCCTTGTGTCTGGTTCTTGTTCATTGCAACTTTGTGGATATCAGTGGAGATAACTCTTGTACAATCGTTCTTGAATGAACGGGGGCCTTGTGCTGGGTCGTGTGTAAACACACACACACACACACACACACACACACACACACACACACACACACACATGTATACATGATCTACTGCTAATTCAGTGATATAAGATCGAGTCTACCCCCAGGGCTAAAAAACATAAGTGCACTGTAAGCAGGCATTCTAGCTCTGGTGCCAAAGATTGTGTGTTTGTGTGTGTGTATGTGTGTGTGTGTGTGTGTGTGTGTGTGTGTGTGTGTGTGTGTGTGTGTGTGTGTGTGTGTGTGTGTGTGTGTGTGTGTGTGTGTGTGTGTGTGTGTGTGTGTGTGTGTGTGTGTGTGTGTGTGTGTGTGTGTGTGTGTGTGTGTGTGTGTGTGTGTGTGTGTGTGTGTGTGCGTGTGTGTGTGTGTGTGTGTGCGTGTGTGTGAGTGTGTGTGTGTGTGTGTGTGTGTGTGTGTGTGTGTGTGTGTGTGTGTGTGTGTGTGTGTGTGTGTGTGTGTGTGTGTGTGTGTGTGTGTGTGTGTGTGTGCGTGTACGTGTCTCCTTCGGGAGGGTGGTATTTGTCGATCAGGAATCTAACACGTGATCCAAGGCAAGACCATCGCTAATCTCTCTCTCTCCCTCTCTCTCTCTCTCTCTCTCTCTCTCTCTCTCTCTCTCTCTCTCTCTCTCTCTCTCTCTCTCTCTCTCTCTCTCTCTCTCTCTCTCTCTCACACACACACACACACACACACACACACACACACACACACACACACACACACACACACACACACATACACACACACACGCACGCACGCACGTTTTGTATGAGTGAAGAGTTGTAATTGTTTATTGAATTTCCTCGTATTTCTTGCAGCTATTCTACGCAACATTTGTTTTATTTCCATTCATTATGTTCACTTTAAGACGACTATATTTCCATCAATACCAGCCAAATGGTGCTATGATTCGCCGTTGAAGGATAGATTACAAAGGCGGAGCATGCCGAGAGGAGACCTTTTGGTCCATAACTAGGTCGGATGCGAAAAAAACTATGATAATGATAAATAAATAGAAATATAATAATATAAATAATAATAAATAAAATAAATGTATAGGTATAGTTAAATAATAAACAAACAGGTAAACAGTAAATAATATTGAATTAACAGATAACTAACAATAATAAACAAACAGACAAATAATAACAAACAAATACACAAATGATATAAAATAAATGGCAGTCATTACAGCATCTTGCTAAGGTGTTTATCTAAACGAATCTTAAAGCTTCGAAATGAACTACATAACACTACCTCTGCAGGAATTTATTCCATTCATTAACTACATGGTTGGCGAAGTTGTTTCTACCCACTTCCAAGTTAAATCTATTCCCTGACAGCTTTAGACTATTATTTCTTGTCGGATTCTCATTCAGTGTGAACATTTTGTCACTTATGATGTCAATTTCCTTCAGAATCTTAAAGACCTGCATCAAGTCACCTTTGAGTCTACACATTTTTCAGGGAAAACAGATTCATACATTTTAGTCGATTTTCGTATGATTTATTTTTGATATCTGGAATCAGTTTTGTGGCTCGCCGTTGTACTTTTCCCAATCTGTCAATGTCTTTAATGAGATTCGGTGACCATACGGAAACAGCATATTCCAAATGTGGACGAACTAACGATTGATATAGCTTGTTAATGAGAGATAGGCTTTTGAAATTAAAAGATCGCGCAATCAGTCCTAGCGATTTAATTCAGTGTTGAAGAAGTCCCCAGTGAGCTAAGGAAGAGTTGTACATAAGTGTGTTTGAGAGGTCCTAGGATAGGGTTTCAGAAAAGAGGAAATATGCTCACCACATATAGACTCCAGAGAGGGGTTCTCAACCTTTTTCCGTTTTCTACATACCCCGAGAGTCCTCAGCCCATCGACCCGTACCCCAGTTAA
>NC_134813.1:9017727-9037727 GCF_046742065.1 Oratosquilla oratoria
ACACACACATACACGCATAACCACACACACACGAGCGAACGCACACGTCTCAGTGGTGCGGTTGGTAGAGTCCCTGACTGTCACAATAGCGGTCCGTATTGGAATCCTACTCGGGGCTGAAATAATTTCAGTATCACTGCGCTTCGAGTCGTTACTCCAACTCTCGTGGGTGGAGAGTTGAGTGTGTGTGTGCGTGTAAGGTCACAGCATTACCCATAGATCGGTCATACAAGCTCTGAGGTCTCTTCCGGGAGGGAAATAGCTGTCGGTTACGACTCCAATACGTGTTCCAAAGACCAAAGGGAATCACACACACACACACACACACACACACACACACACACACACACACACACACACACACACACACACACACACACACACACACACACACACACACACACACACACACACACACACACACACACACACACACACACACACACACACACACACACTCACTCACTCACTCACGGAGCGCTGAACGTTTTCGTCTGTTAGGGCGCCTTCGGAGTGCGGGGAAGAATGGTAGAGGACGGTATACACACAGAAATTAATGAGAGGGTCGCATCATCAACGTCGTACCTTGTGCACCACGACCACCGAAGTACATAGATGTTAATGTGCCCTTCTCCATTTTCCTGTTTAGTTTCCGTTTGGTGTTCCGAACTTTTGATTTCCCTGTGGTTTCTGAAAAGAAACACAAAATACGCGCGCGCGCGTGTGTGTGTGTGTGTGTGTGTGTGTGTGTGTGTGTGTGTGTGTGTGTGTGTGTGTGTGTGTGTGTGTGTGTGTGTGTGTGTGTGTGTGTAAGTGTGTGTGTGTGTGTGTGTGTGTGTGTGTGTGTGTGTGTGTGTGTGTGTGTGTGTGTGTGTGTGTGTGTGTGTGTGTGTGTGTGTGTGTGTGTGTGTGTGTGTGTGTGTGTGTGTGTGTGTGTGTGTGTGTGTATGCGCTCGCTCGCGCAAGGAGGGGGATGAAGGGTCGCTTTCCCGTCCCCTGCACTGGTGGACGTGCCACACCGATAGTACTGGAGCCACTCTTGTATTGTTGGGGAACTTTGCGGCGGTGTCAGGGAGCTTGTGAGACGGTAGTTGGGGAGCTTGAGTGGTGATTTTATCTAGTGACTCTAACGGCAGTCACTCGAATAAAAACAGCCCCACAAGAAGAAGAAGAAGAAGAAAAGACGGCTTTCTGCAACTGACGGGGCCTCACCCAAACGGGGGTTTCTCACTTCCCACGGCGTGGGAGTGGGATGGTGTGTTAATTCTCTGGGATTGTCGTTTCCAAGGAAATTTATTCAGCTGAGGGGAACCTCGTATTTCCAAGGATCATTTTGATCCTATTTATGGGCTCAAAAAATAAAATGCATTTTGTGCTTTGCAATTGGTCGGTTTTTGGCTTAAAAGAAAATCACTACTTTGGGCTAAAAAAAAATATTTTTCCTGTTTTTTCTTTCTTTTTCTTTTATTCTAATACAAATTTTTCTATTCTGATTTTCTCAAAAATGTCCATTTTCACTTCCTGTAGTATTTCAAATGGAATTTTTTTCCTGATCTGATTTTTCTATTTCTTATCAGATTGAGGTTTTCTCTTTCCCTGTTTTCATGATTGGAAAGTTTGTTTCCTCAGGGCTATTCTTATTCCATCATTTTCTTAAATTTTCTTATTTTCATTTCGTGTGGGCTTCTTAATCTATTTCTCTTTTATTTTCATGGGCTTCTTTTTTATCTTCTTTATTTTCTTTTTTATCAATTCTTTTATATTATTCTGATTATATATATATATATATATATATTTCATACATTGGAGACTTGATGGAATGATTGTTCACCGCCTCCAGGTGTGGCCATCGCTCCTGGTGCGGAACCATGCTGGAGGTGTCCTCCACTGAGGGGCGACTGGGCTCGGCCTCCAGAACTCGAGGCGCCCTCCAGAGTCCCGAGTCGCCCTCGAGGACAACCTCCAGGAGCTGATGTGTTCCTGGAGGCGGGAGGAAGGAGCTGGCTCCTCGGTCACCGATGGAGCCCAGGGGGTGTCGTGGGCCCAGCAGGAGTCGTCTCCTCTCTGACAGAATTGACAATGCTCTTGGAGGAACATTATGTCTGTCGCCGAAGGCTCGGGGTTCCTTGGCGCTGGGTCTTTTGGGGGCTGTTCCTTCGTTGGGTTTTGTGCTAATTGGAGCTCCTCTTGATGGGGCTTTGGACTTCTCGTTGACCTTCTTGAATTGGGCTTTACATTCGGGCTTGGGTTTGTTGGTGGAGTCGGCCGGGGGGTCAATCGTCTCCAGAGGGGAACCCCCGGCCGCTCGAAGTTCCTTGTTTCGGGCTCTGCTCGGCAGGAGATCTTCCTCGGCGAGTGTCTCCGCCATGGCTGGTCTTGGGGCCTGTTAAAGGCTTTCCTCCAGCTGAGGGCGCCGTCGATATTCATTCCTCTCACAATTCATGCTTTCCATGGCATCAAGGCTCAGCGGTTGTGACTCCGCTTGTCGCATCTCGTTTTGCTGCCGATGCTGATGGTCAGTCGGTCGGGCGACTGGTATACAAAAAGGCGAAATTTCTTGAAGACGGAAAGCGTTAAACTCACTCACTCACACACACACACACACACACACACACGGACACGCCTAAGCAAACACACTCATATACACAAGCACACGTAGACACACATTCACACTAATGCACACACAAACATAATCAGTCACACACACACACAAAGGATTACAAAGGCGGAGCATGCCGACAGGAGACCTTTTGATCCATATCTAGGTCGGATGCGAAAAAATCATGATAATGAAATAATAAATAAAAACTATAATAATGTAAATAACAGATAAAATACATAAATAAATGCATAGGTATAGTTAAATAATAAACAAACAGGTAAATAGTAAATGATAATAAATTGACATATAACTAATAATAAATGAAAATCAGACACAAATGATAACAAAACAAAAACAAATAATATAAGATAAATTATAATCATTACAGCATCTTACTTAGGTATCTATCTAGATGATTCTTAAAGCTTCGAACTGAACTACATTGCACTACCTGTGCAGGAAGTTTAATCCATTCATTAACTACACTGTTGGCAAAGTTGTTTCTACCTACTTCCAAATTGAATCTATTTCCGGACAGTTTGAGACCATTGTTTCTTGTCGGATTCTCACACACACACACATACACACACACACACACACACACACACACACACACACACACACACACACACATACACACACACAGACACACACACAGACACAGACACACACACACACACACACACACACACACACACATATATATATATATATATATATATATATATATATATATATATATATATATATATATATATATATATACATTACCTATAGGTCACATTACAAATAGATCGGTCATACGAGCTCTGAGCTCTCTTCCGGGAGGGAAATAGCTGTCGATCACGAGTCCAACACGTGTTCCAAAGACCAAATTGAATCACACACACACACACACACACACACACACACACACACACACACACACACACACACACACACACACACACACACACACACACAAAGATTGTCCAAATTGGAATTACCAACACTGGAGCAAAGAAGAGAGAGATCTACTGATTGTCTATAGAATCATGAAAGGAAGTGAAATCCTTGATAGGAATGATTTACCAAAATGGGACAATGGAAAAACAAGAGGACACGAAAAGAAACAAAAAAGGATAACTATAGAAGAGATCTGAAAAAATGCTTCCCACACAGAGTACTGGATACCTAGAATAATTTAGATTAGGAAATAGTATGTGCAAACACTATTGAAGATTTTAGGAAAAGAATTGATTCTGAGAGATACAAGGACGGGACGAGCATGGCTCCCTTCCCGTATAATACAACTAGGTACAACTAGCTAAATACACACACACACACACACACACAATACAGGGTGCCACCTCTTGGCGCCAAACGTACCTTTAAATTGCTGTGGCACACCTCACTGTTGAAGGGAGGAGTGAGGGTTGTCCTTGTGTCTGGTTCTTGTTCATTGCAACTTTGTGGTTATCAGTGGAGATAACTCTTGTACAATCGTTCTTGAATGAACGGGGGCCTTGTGCTGGGTCGTGTGTAAACACACACACACACACACACACACACACACACACACACACACACACACACACACACACACACACACACACACACACACACACACATGTATACATGATCTACTGCTATAGTGATATAAGATCGAATCTACCCCCAGGGCTAAAAAACATAAGTGCACTGTAAGCAGGCATTCTAGCTCTCGTGCCAAAGATTGTGTGTGTGTGTGCGTGTGTGTGTGTGTGTGTGTGTGTGTGTGTGTGTGTGTGTGTGTGTGTGTGTGTGTGTGTGTGTGTGTGTGTGTGTGTGTGTGTGTGTGTGTGTACGTGTCTCCTTCGGTATCAAGGGTAACTTGTTGAGATGGATAAGAAGCTACCTTAGCAACAGAACTGCTCAAGTCCTTTTTAGGGGCGCATGCAGTACCTCCAGAAATTTTGACTTAGGTACTCCACAAGGTGGCGTTCTCAGTCCTTTTCTCTTCAATGTCCTAGTTCACCGCCTTCTTGCTATACTACCTGACATCCCTGGCACTACAATCACGTGTTATGCTGATGACATTTGCATCCACACCGACTCACCCCAGAATCTTCAGGTCCTCCTTCACTCATTCTATGATTCATCAGCTGCTTGTGGCCTCATAATTTCACCCGACAAGAGTAGGATATTCTCTACACGCAACCCTCGAACATTGCCAGTCTTCACCGTGGGAGGGAATGTTGTACCACACTGCACACAATACACTTACCTAGGTGCCCCCCGTGCGTGTCACCCCAACCATACCCGCACGGCAACGTATCCATCCAATCGTTTACAGACCTGCTGGATAGATTAGAGCGACGATTCATCCCTGTCAAGTGGCTTGCCAACAACGTGAAAGGAGTTTCTATCCCTGTCGCTAGGGACCATCTACATAATGTTCCTACGATCAGTAATTGACTACCTTTCTCCTGCACTCTGTCAGCTCCCTAAGACAGCACTGCAGCCCCTTGAAAAGTTTCAAAACAGAGTCATGCGATTTATCCTGGGCTGTCCTGCCTCCACCAGAATAGTCAACATGCTAACTGAGCTTAACTTGACCCCACTTGTTGACAGGATATACGCTAATGTCACTTACTTTAGCATCAAGTGTCTATGCTCTCCCCATCTGGCTCCTCACTACTCCAACGTCATCTTGGCGGCACTCAACCCTGATATGCCTCGGCCTCACCTTCGGCCGGGTGGACGTAACCTTATCCGTACCGTGTGTGCTGACTTCCAGAGATTGGCCATTGATGTTCCGGCTGCTGAGGTTGTACCTGAATTGCCACCCTGGCGAGAACCTCTCCCTCTCGTCTCCTTTACTCCCACGTCTAAAACGACCCATCCCCTTCTCCAGAAACAGTTGGCCCTAGAGACCATCGCCTGTGTGTCTGCCTCAGTTCCCAAGGCACACCATCTCTACGTTAACGGCTTAATGCAGGTGGACGGGAGTGCTGCGTGTGCTGTGTTCTCCCCCACTCTGGAGCCACCAGGGGGAGATGGGTGGATTGGACGTCACTTGCCCGACACATCAAGTTCCACCTACTGTGAACTAAATGGACTGTTAGATGCTGTTACCCTCCTTACTGAGAGACGTTTAAATGGGGTAATCATCTGCGACTCTAAGTCTGCCCTTCACGCCCTCTCCTCTCCAAGACCTGCTGATGACCATATAGTGCGAGATATATTGTGTCGATTGGCCTATGCCCATGATAATACATTGGTTGTGTCCTTTTTATGGGTGCCATCTCATGTAGGCATCGCGGGTAACGATACTGTGGACAGTCTCGCAAAGGCTGCGTGTGATCTCGAATTACCAGTGATACGTACCCCGCCCTCCTTACGTCATTACAAAACTATCCTGTGTTCAGCCAATGCATACCCTAACAGCGAATCGTAGAAACGCCGAGCGAGCTCACAGTGTCTCCATACAGCACTATGATAACTTCATTGACACCTCACACAAATATCGTCGACACGGACTACTGGTCCGTAGACACAATATAGTGAGTGCTAGACTCCGGCTGGGTTACCGACCAGTGTGGCAGGTCTGCCAGACTGAGGATGTGTCTCACTACTCTACCTGCAAGCTGTGTCACCTCGCCCAAGGCCAACACACTCGAACATTATTGTCTCGCATGTCCCACAGTAAAAGACTTACTACCACAGGGACAAGATCTAATATATGTTTGTAAATATCTCTTACAGAATGAAAATTTAGATGTACTACTAATGAGATATCCATATTTTGGTGGTTGTTAATCAATTTGAATTCTACTATGTCCCACGCAACACGTTTCTTTCTGTAACTCAATAAGTTTATATTTTATTTACCGCCACTGAGCAAAGCATTTTTACTAACTATGCAAATTCCAATGCATATATCATACTAGTATTGTATCTTGGTGGTGCACCGTATAATTATGTAATTAAGTATTATCACAATTACATAAGGATTATATAAATAGTATAATTGTATTGTATATGTTATGTGACTTTTGATTTATTTATATTCCACAATGTCCTGTGCGACATTCATCACTGTAACTGCTTCAGTTTGTAAATTGCTTGCCGCCATTAGGCGTAATAAAATTATCAAATCAAATCCTTCGGGAGGGTGGTATTTGTCGATCAGGAATCTAACACGGGATCCAAGGCAAGACCATCACTAATCTCTCTCTCTCTCTCTCTCTCTCTCTCTCACACACACACACACACACACACACACACACACACACACACACACACACACACACACACACACACACACACACACACACACACACACACACACACACACACACACACATACACACACACACGCACGCACGCACGCATTGGATGATTGAAGAGTTGTAATTGTTTATTGAATTTCCTCGTATTTCTTGCAGCTATTCCACGCAACATTTGTTTTATTTCCATTCATTATGTTCACTTTAAGACGACTATATTTCCATCAATACCAGCCAAATGGTGCTATGATTCTCCGTTGCAGGATAGATTACAAAGGCGAGCATGCCGAGAGGAGACCTTTTGGTCCATAACTAGGTCGGATGCGAAAAAAACTATGATAATGATAAATAAATAGAAATATAATAATATAAATAATAATAAATAAAATAAATGTATAGGTATAGTTAAATAATAAACAAACAGGTAAACAGTAAATAATATTGAATTAACAGATAACTAATAATAAGTGAAAATCAAACAATAATAAACAAACAAACAAATAATAACAAACAAATACACAAATGATATAAGATAAATGGCAGTCATTACAGCATCTTGCTAAGGTGTTTATCTAAACGAATCTTAAAGCTTCGAAATTAACTACATAACACTACCTCTGCAGGAAGTTTATTCCATTCATTAACTACATGGTTGGCGAAGTTGTTTGTACCCACTTCCAAATTAAATCTATTCCCTGACAGCTTTAGACTATTATTTCTTGTCGGATTCTCATTCAGTGTGAACATTTTGTCACATATGATGTCAATTTCCTTCAGAATCTTAAAGACCTGCATCAAGTCACCTTTGAGTCTACACATTTTTCAGGGAAAACGGATTCATACATTTTAGTCGATTCTCGTATGATTTATTTTTGATATCTGGAATCAGTTTTGTGGCTCGCCATTGTACTTTTTCCAATCTGTCAATGTCTTTAATGAGATTCGTTGACCATACGGAAACAGCATATTCCAAATGTGGACGAACTAACGATTGATATAGCTTCTTAATGAGAGATAGACTTTTGAAATGAAAAGATCGCGCAATTAGTCCTAGAATCTTATTTGCTTTCTTAGAGGCTGAAAATACTGCTTAGATAATTTGAGATGGTTACTGATAATTACACTGAGATCCTTTTCACTATCCACTGTTGTTAAGGAATTTCCAAATAACTTGTAATCATACTTACTGTTATTTTTACTTATGTGCATAACCTTGCATTTACTTGTGTTAAATTTTATTAGCCATTTTTCAGACCATTGCTGTAATTGATCTAAATCTTCTTGAATATCTAATTGATTTAAGTGATACTTTGTCCTTCCGCACAGTTTTGTATCATCAGCAAATTTGTAGACAATAGATTTTAGTCCATGGTCTATATAATCTATATATACTATGAGTAAAAGTGGCCCAATAACGGAACCCTGAGGAACTCTACTCGCAACATTTTTTCATTAAAAAGTTTTGCCTTTTAAAACAAATCTCTGTTTTCGATCATTCAGCCAATTACTAGCCCAACTTAATAGGCTATCACTTACTCCGTGTGAAGCTAATTTAGTAAGTAGCCTTTTGTGGGGGACGGTATTAAAAGCTTATGCAAAGTCGATATATATTAAATCTATATTGTTTCTTTTGTCATAATTCGAGATAACTGTGTTGTAGATTTCGATATAGTTAGTCACGTAAGAACGTTTCGTCCGAGTCCATGATGGCTATAATTTATCAAACATTTACTTTCTAAATGATGTTCGATAACATTTCTAATGATAGTTTCCATCATCTTTTCTAAGAATGAAGTCAAGCTTATAGGCCTGTATTTTTTTTCTTTTGTCATCTTTTTTGAATATGGGAGTAACATTAGTTAGCTTTCATCCTCTTGGGACATCTGCGGATATGATGGATTTCTTGAAAATTATTTCTAATGGAACAACAAGCTCATTTTTCCTTTAAGATTCTTGTATGCCAACCATCAGTTCCTGGTGTCTTATCAACTTTGAGTTTCTCTATACACCTTTTAAGTGTTTCTTATGCTATATTAGTATAGTAAGTTCACTCTAGACTTGTCACAGGTTTCAATTTGGAGTTCACTTGGAGGTGTTTCGTTTACGAATACTGAGCTAAAATAGTTGTTTAGAATATCACATATTTCTTCATTTGAATAATCAAGTTGACCATCAGCAGATTATAGTGGGCCAACGTGATTCCTAATAACCTTTTTATCTCTAATGCAACTATAGAATTCTTTGGGATTCGCTTTGGGTTTAACCGCGATATTCATTTCGTGTTGTCGATTTCGTTTTTTTTTTTTTCGTTTTTTTTTTTTAATTTCTCTGTATTATTACGTAACTTTGATAGTCATTAGGTGCACCCGAGCAATTGTATTTCTTATAAGCCTGTCTCCTTTTAGCAATACTTTTTTCAGTTTATTTGTCAAGCCATTTTGGGCGAGTCTTATTTGGGGGGGCGTCTGTCCTTAAACGGGATGCAAGTATGAATCATCTTAATAAACGTATTTTGAAACATTTCCCACATCTGATCTACAGGTCATTCGCTTAATTTTACCTCCCGGTGTGTAAGCTGAAGCTCCTGACGTAGTCATATGAACTGAGCTTTACTGAAATTGGGTATTTTAGAAACACAAGTATCTGTTCTAATTTTTTAGCATTTTGAATCTAAGTTGTGATCGCTAATTGCAATAGTATCACCAACTTCTACATCGGTTATCATGCATTCGTGCCTAGTGATCAATAGATCACACATACACACACACACGTTATTAGAAAATTTCCAAGCACTGTACTCAGAGTAACAGAATTTACTACCGACGTTTCGAACTCTGTCTAGGGTATGTCTTCAGGGTTGCACAATGTTAGCAAAAGGAACCAATTAAGTAGTATACCAGTGTTCCCTGTGACAGGTCCCACCAGATTGAACTGGTATACTATTTAATCGATTCCTTTTGCTGACATTGTATAACCCTGAAGATGAATCCCGGACAGGGTTCAGAACGTCGGTAGTAAATTCTGTTACTCTGAGTCCAGTGTTTGAAATTTTTCCGATAACATGGATCCTAGACTCCAGCTCTTTACGAACAAACACACACACACATACACGCATAAACACACACACACACGAGCGCACGCACACGTCTCAGTGGTGCGGTTGGTCCCTGACTGTCACTACGGCGGTCCGGGTTGGAATCCTACTCGGGGCTGAAATAATTTCAGTATCGCTGCGCTTCGAGTCGTTACTCCAACTCTCGTGGGTAGAGCGTTGGGTGTTTGTGTGCGTGTAAGATCACAGCATTACCCATAGATCGGTCATACGAGCTCTGAGCTCTCTGCCGGGAGGGAAATAGCTGTCGGTCACGAGTCCAACACGTATTCCCAAGACCAAGGGGAATCACACACACACACACACACACACACACACACACACACACACACACACACACACACACACATACACACCAACACACACACACACACACACACACACACACACACACACACACACACACACACACACACACACACACACACACACACACACACACACACACACACTCATTCACTCACGGGGCGCTGAACGTTTTCGTCTGTTGGGGCGCCTTCGGAGTGCTGGGGAGAATGGTAGAGGACGGTATACACACAGAAACAAATGAGAGGGTCGCATCATCAACATCTACGTACTTTGTGCACAACGACCACCGAAGTACGTAGATGTTGATGTGCCCTTCTCCATTTTCTTGTTTAGCTTCTGTATTTATGGTCTTCTATTGTTCGTCATTGTGCTCTGGGGGTGCCTTGATGGACGGAAGCGTTTGGTGTTCCGATCTTTTGATTTCCCTGTGGTTTCTGAAAAAAAAGAATACGTGTGTGTGTGTGTGTGTGTGTGTGTGTGTGTGTGTGTGTGTGTGTGTGTGTGTGTGTGTGTGTGTGTGTGTGTGCGCGCGCGCGCAAGGAGGGGGATGAAAGGTCGCTTTCCCGTCCCCTACACTGGTGGACGTGCCACACCGAGAGTACTGGAGCCACTCATGTAGTGTTGGGGAACTTTGCGGCGTTGTCAGGGAGCTTGTGATAGTTGGGGAGCTTGAGTGGTTATTTTATCTAGCGACTCTAGCGGCAGTCACTCGAAGCAAAACAGCCCCACAAGAAGAAGAAGAAGAAGAAGAAGAAGAAGAAGAAGAAGAAGAAAAAGACGGCTTTCTGCAACTGACGGGGCCTCACTCAAACGGGGGTTTCTCACTTCCCACGGCGTGGGAGTGGGATGGTGTGTTAATTCTCTGGAATTGTCGTCTCCAAGGAAATTTATTCAGCTGAGGGGAACCTCGTGGTTCCAAGGATCATTTTGATCCTATTTATGGGCTCAGAAATCAAATGCATTTTGTGCTTTGCAATTGGTCGGTTTTGGGCTTAAAAGAAAATCACTACTTTGGGCTAAAAATGTCTATTTTTCATGTTTTTTCTTTCTTTTTCTTTTGTTCTTATACATATTTTTCTATTCTGATTTTCTCAAAAACTTCCATTTTCACTTCCTGTAGTATTTCACATGGAATTCTTTTCCTGGTCTTATTTTTCTATTTCTTATCAGATTGAGGTTTTCTCTTTCCATGTTTTCTTGATTGGAAAGTTTGTTTCCTCAGGGCTATTCTTATTCCATCGTTTTCTTAAATTTTCTTATTTTCATTTCTTGTGGGCTTCTTAGTCTATTTCTCTTTTATTTTCATGGGCTTCCTTTATATCTTTATTTTTTTATCAATTATTTGATATTATTCTGATTATATATGTATATATATTTTTCATACATTGGAGACTTGATAGAGTGATTGTTTGTTCACCGCCTCCAGGTGTGGACATCGCTCCTGGTGCGGATCCATACTGGAGGTGTCCTCCACTGAGGGGCGACTGGGCTCGGCCTCCAGGACTCGAGGCGCCCTCCAGAGTCCCGAGTCGCCCTCGAGGACAACCTCCATGAGCTGATGTGTTCCTGGAGGCGGGAGGAAGGAGCTGGCTCCTCGGTCACCGAAGGAGCCCAGGAGGTGTCATGGGCCCAGCAGGAGTCCTCTCCTCTTTGGCAGTATTGACAATTGTCTGGGAGAAGCATTATGTACGTCGCCGAAGGCTCAGGGTTCCTTGGTGCTGGGTCTTGAGGTGGCTGGTCCTTCGTTGGGTCTGGTACTTTCTGGACCTCCTCTTGATGGGGCTCCGGGCTTTTTGTAGACCTTCTTGATTTGGGCTTTATACTTGGGCTTTGGTTTGTTGCTGGAGTCGGCCGGGGGGCCAATCGTCTCCAGAGTGGCACCCCCGGCCGCTCGAAGGTCTTTCTCTCGAGTTCTACTTGGCAGGAAAACTTCTTCGGCGAGTGTCTCCGCCATGGCTGGTCTTGGGGCCTGTTCCAGGCTTTCCTCCAGCTGAGGGCGCCGTCGATAATCATTCCTCTCACAATTCATGGTTTCCATTGCATCGAGGCTCAGCAGGTGTGACTCCATTTGTCGCATCTCGTTTTGCTGCCGATGCTGATGGTCAGTCGGTCGGGCGACTGGTATACAAAAAGGCGAAATTTCTTGAAGACGGAAAGCGTTAAACTCTCTCTCTCTCTCTCTCTCTCTCTCTCTCACACACACACACACACACACACACACACACACACACACACACACACACACACACACACACACACACACGGACACGCATAAGCAAACACACTCATATACACAAACAAACGTAGACACACATTCACACTAATGCACACACAAACATATTCAGTCACACACACACACAAACACACACACACATACACACATACACACACACACACACACACACACACACACACACACACACACACACACACACACACACACACACACACACTCATATACATTACCCATAGGTCACATTACAAATAGATCGGTCATATGAGCTCTGAGCTCTCTTCTGGGAGGGAAATAGCTGTCGACCACGAGTCCAACACGTGTTGCAAAGACCAAGGTGAATCACACACACACACACACACACACACACACACACACACACACACACACACACACACACACACACACACACACACGCACGCACACACACACACACACACACACACGCACAGACAAAGATTGTAAAAATTGGAATTACCAACACTGGAGCAAAGAAGAGAGAGATCTACTGATTGTCTATAGGATCATGAAAGGAAGTGAAATCCTTGATAGGAATGATTTACCAAAATGGGACAATGGAAAAACAAGAGGACACGAAAAGAAACAAAAAAGGATAACTATGGAAGAGATCTGAAAAAATGCTTCCCACATAGAGTACTGGATACCTAGAATAATTTAGATAAGGAAATAGTATGTGCAAACACTATTGAAGATTTTAAGAAAAAAATTGATTCTGAAAGATACAAAGACGGGACGAGCATAGCTCCCTTCCCGTATAATACAACTAGGTACAACTAGGTAAATACACACACACATACACACACACACACACACACACACACACACACACACACACACACACACACACACACACACACACACACACACACACACACACACACACACACACACACACACACACACACACACACACACACACACACGCACGCACACACGAGCACACACACACACAAGCACACACACACACACACACACACACACACACACACACACACACAGCTGAAAAAAGCGGCACCACTGCACTGCAAGCTGGTACTCCAACTCTGGTGGGCTAGGAGTTTCGCGCGCGCGCGCGTGTGTGTGTATATGTGAGGTCACAGTATTACCAAGTAGGTCAATTATTTAGCTGAGTAGAATCTTCTGACGCCATTCGAGACAAGACATCCTAAACTAGTGAGTGGGTCCTAACCTTTTCTGGCTTGAGGCACCCTTGCCAAGCCTTTCAGAGGTCCCCGACACCCTTATTAGAAAATCTAAATTCTAGTTTGTCAGTATTTTGTTGATTCAACGTCAGTGTAACAAAATTTTGTCCCTGGATAATATAAAAATACTCATCTTTACGCTGATGCTACTTTAACGAACAAAAATGGATGACAGAGAGAGTCGGTAATAAGGAAATTGTTTTTGTCCTGAATTTTGGATGCACCCTCAGCGTTGATCTCACGGTACTCTTTGGTGCCGCGGCACACCGTTTGGGAACCACTACCCTAAACTCTAATTACCCAAAATACAGGGTCCCACCTCTTGGCGCCAAACGTACCTATTAATTCCTGTGGCACACCTCACTCTTGAAGGGAGGAGTGAGGGTTGTCCTTATGTCTGGTTGTTGTTCATTGCACCTTTGTGGTTATCAGTGTAGATAAGTCTTGCACAATCGTTCTTGAATGGACGGGGGCCTTGTGCTGGGTCGTATGTAAACACACACACACACACACACACACACACACACACACACACACACACACACACACACACACATGTATACATTAAAGACATTGACAGACTGGAAAAAGTACAACGGCGAGCCACAAAACTGATTCCAAATATCAAAAATAAATCATACGAAAATCGACTAAAACATATGAATCTGTTTTCCCTAAAAAAGCGTAGACTCAGAGGTTACTTGATACAGGTCTTTAAAATTCTAAAGGGAATTGACAACATCAAAAGTGACCAAATTTTTACATTTAATGAGAATCAGACAAGAAACAATGGTCTCAAACTGTCCGGAAATAGATTCAATTTGGAAGTAGGTAGAAACAACTTTGCCAACCGTGTAGTTAATGAATGGAATAAACTTCCTGCACAGGTAGTGCAATTATAGTTCAGTTCGAAGCTTTAAGAATCATTTAGATAAATACCTAAGTAAGATGCTGTAATGATTATAATTTATCTTATATTATTTGTTTTTGTTTTGTTATCATTTGTCTGTCTGATTTTCATTTACTATTAGTTATGTCAATTTATTATTATTTACTATTTACCTGTTTGTTTATTATTTAACTATACCTATGCATTTATTTATGTATTTTATTTGTTATGTACATTATCATAGTTTTTATATATTATTTTATTATTAATATGATTTTTTTTCGCATCCGACCTAGATATGGATCATAAGGTCTCCTGTCGGCATGCTCCACCTTTGTAATCCTTTGTAATGATCTATTGCTAATTCAGTGATATAAGATCGAGTCTACCCCCAGGGCTAAAAAGCATAATTGCACTGTAAGCAGGCATTCTAGCTCTGGTGCCAAAGATTGTGTGTGTGTGTGTGTGTGTGTGTGTGTGTGTGTGTGTGTGTGTGTGTGTGTGTGTGTGTGTGTGTGTGTGTGTGTGTGTGTGTGTGTGTGTGTGTGTGTGTGTGTGTGTGTGTGTGTGTGTGTGTGTGTGTGTGTGTGTGTGTGTGTGTGTGTGTGTGAGTGTTTACGCACACATACAATGGCGGATTTGAATCTAAGTATTTATCTAGGCGATTTTTAAGGAAAGCAGGGCACTTTTCAACCTTAACCCATTAAAGAAAATAATCTTGACTTTCGTTATGTAGGTGCAATATGCCTTTGCTTACTGTCTGTTTGCGAGCAGCGACCTATTGTTTTGAAACCACACGTGACCGGTTTCAGCCAATCACGGAGCTTTCCTTCTTTGCGAAAACAAAACCGAAACGAGCGCCACTTAGTTTCAAATTCGTTTGTGGCGAGTGTGGGTGTGTCATCTAAAAAAAAAAATTGTGATTTTTTTTTAATTATGTTTGAAAACTGTTGTTCCGAGTGCTTTTAAAAAGACCACGGTGTTCTTACAAAACTAATTCTGTGCCGTTTGTGTGATGACTGGAAGTTTGGTTGTGCTGATATTTTTGTCAAGTCAGTGATGGAAATGACCTGAGGGTTGGAGGTATGACTTACAAATTCAATGATTTTT
This sequence comes from Oratosquilla oratoria, assembly GCF_046742065.1. NCBI lineage: Eukaryota > Metazoa > Arthropoda > Malacostraca > Stomatopoda > Squillidae > Oratosquilla > Oratosquilla oratoria. The sequence goes on from NC_134813.1 coordinate 9,033,456, forward strand.
TCCCCAATGCTCAGTCTCTGCACTAATGGAGGCATCATTTATTATTTTTTAGTACATACCGTGGGTGTAGCTTTCAGGTGTACAGCCACCTGGTACACAAAACCCCACTTTCTCCATCACTGGTTTTATAAATAACCCAAAACAACACTCACCTGCGCTCACCAAACTACTGGACAAGTTGCCTCACACTGTGTCAACGGTAAGTTTGTGTGGGGGACAGACCAGGGTGAAATGATGTTGATTTTATACCAGAATGCAGTAGATGGCTAAGCTCTGCGATCTCTCCATAAGTCCGGCAGATAGCCCAGGTAGTGGGGCACGCTGAAGGGTTAGGCTAGGTGTCACGTAGCTCAGTCAGAGGCGTATTTCGGCTACCTCAGTTCCTAGCCCTACCCACCCATTTCTTTTATTCACTAGGGCATTTATGTCTCCAATTCATACAGTGCATTACACCAAGTATCTATAAACCAACCATTTAGTAATAAAAAAAGTACCAGAAGCCAATTGTTACATAAGATGGTACTGATCAGTTGATAAACCCTTTGGCAGGGGGAATATAAGAAAAAAAGTGACGATTAATACTATTTATCCTCAATAAACTATAAAATGAAAAATGTATATACCATTATCCGAGGAGGGCAGATGGAATAATGAGCGCCAGTTCGTCTTTAGAACGTTCTGATTTAATGGTTCGAATTTTGGCGCTAACAGTTCGAGATGTGACGTCATAACGCTTTACTCGAGGTGTTTATCAAAATGGCGGTGTATCTGCATGAAAACGTATCTACTTAGTATTGGTGATACATTATGTGATGCTGATGAAGAATGGGGTAGGTGTAAGAAGGGATAAGTTTATGTTGACAAAATTTTCAGATGACTGGAAACAACAAGAAGCGAATAATCTCTTTCGAGTTGAACTTAATATTTTAGTTTCTTCAGTTTTCATCATATTCTCTGTAGATAATGTATGAGTGAAGAGTTGTAATTATTTCTTGAATTTCCTCGTATTTCTTGCAGCTATTCTACGCAACATTTGTTGTTTTATTTCCATTCATTATGTTTACTTTAAGACGACTATATTTCCATCAGTACTAGCCAAGTGGTGCCATGATTTTCCGTTGAAGGATTACAAAAGATTACAAAGGCGGAGCATGCCGAAAGGAGAGCTTTTGATCCATAACTAGGTCGGATGCCAAAAAATGATAATAATGATAACTTTAGAAATAAATAAAAATTGTAATAATATAAATAATAGTAAATCAAATAAATGCATAGGTATAGTTAAATGGTAAACAAACAGGTAAATAGTAAATAATAGTAAATTGACAGATAACTAATAATAAACGAAAATCAAAATAATAAACAAATAATAAACAAACGGATAAATAATAACAAACACATAAACAAATAATGTAAAATAAATGGCAGGCATTACAGCATCTTGCTTAGGTTTTTATCTAAACGAATCTTAAAGCTTCGAACTGAACTACATTACACTGCCTCTGCAGGAAGTTTATTCCATTCATTAACTACACGGTTGGGGAAGTTGTTTCTAGCCACTTCCAAGTTAAATCTATTGACTGACAGTTTGAGACCATTATTTCTTGTCTGATTCTCATTCAGTGTGATTTTTTTTTTTTCACTTTTTGATGTCAATTCCCTTTAGAATCTTAAAGACCCGTATCAAGTCACCTCTGAGTGTACGTTTTTTTTTTAGGGAAAATAGATTGATATGTTTTAGTCTACTTTCGTCTGATTTATTTTTGATATCTGGAATCAGTTTTGTGACTCGCCGTTGTACTTTTTCCAATCTGTTAATGTCTTCAATGAGATTCGGTGACCATACGGAAACAGCATATTCCAAATGTGGATGAACTAACGCTTTATATAGCTTGTTCATGAGTGATGGACTTTTGGAATAAAGAAAAATGGGCAATCAGTCCTAGAACCTCATTTGTTTTCTCAGAGGCTGAAATACACTGCTTAGATGATTTGAGATCTTTACTAATAATTACACCAAGATCCTTTTCACTATTCACTTTGTTAACGAATTTGCAAATAACTTGTTATCATACTGTTATTTTTACTTATGTGCATAACCTTGCATTTCCTTGTGTTAAATTTTATTAGCCACTTTTGAGACCATTGCTGTAATGTTTAAATCTTCTTGAATATCTAATTGATTTAAGTGATCACTTGCCATTCCGCACAGTTTTGTATCATTAACAAATTTGGAGAATGGAACCCTGAGGAACTCCACTCATAATTTTTTTCCATCTAGAAGTTTTGCCTCTTAAAACAACTCTGTTCTTGAGCATTGAACCAAGTACTAGTCCACCTTAATAGGCTACCATTTACTACGTATGAAGCTATTTTAGTAAGTAGCCTTTCGTGGGGGATGGTATTAAAAGCTTTTGCAAAGTGTAGATATATTAAATTGAGATGACTGTGTTGTAGAATTGGAGTAAGCTAGTCACACAAGAACGTATCCGTTTGAATCCATGCTGGCTATCATTTATCAAACAGTTACTTTCTAAATGATGTTCGATAGCATCTCTGATGATAGTTTCAATAATTTTTCCTACAATTGAAGTCAAGCTTATAGGCCTGTAGTTATTTGGTTTCTTTTTGTCACCTTTTTTGAATATGGGAGTAACGATAGCTAGCTTCCATTCTCTTGGGACATCTTCGGATATGATGGATTTCTTGAAAATAATTTCTGATAGAACAACAATCTCATTTGTCATTTCCTTTAAGATTCTTGGATGCAAACCACCAGGCCCTGGTGTTTTATTAACTTTGAGTTTCTCTATACACCTTTTAATTTTTTCTTTTGTTATGTTACCGTAGTAAGTTCACTCTAGACATTTCACAGGTTTCAATTTTGAGTTTACTTTGAGGTGTTTTGTTTACGAATACTGAGCTAAAATAGTTGTTTAGAATATCACACATTCCTTCATTTGAATATCCAAGTTGACCGTCAACAGATAATAGTGGGCCAATGTGATTCCTAATAACCTTTTTATCTCTAATGTAACTATAGAATTCTTTGGGATTCTCTTTTGGTTTAACTGCGATATTGATTTCGTGTTGTCGTATTTGTTTTTTATTGTCTTTTTTTTTTTTTTTTTAATTTCCCTGTATTATTACATAAGTTTGATAGTTATTAGGTGCACCCGAGCAATTGCATTTCTTATAAGCCTGTCTGTTTTTAGCAATACTTTTTTCAGTTTCTTTGTCAATTCATTTAGGACGAGCCTAATTTGGGGGAAGTCTGTCCTTAAACGGGATGCAAGTATAAATCTTTTTAATCAACGTATTTTGAAACATTTCTCGCATCTCATCTACAGGTCTTTCGTCAAATTTTGCCTCCCAATCTATAAGCTGAAGCTCCTGACGTAGTCCTATGAACTGAGCTTTACTGAAATCGGGTATTTTTGAAACACAAGTATCTATCCTAATTTTTTAGTAGTTTGTATCTAAGTTGTGATCACTACTTGCAATAGTTTCACCAACTTCTACATCGGTTATCATGTTTTCGCGGCTAGTGATCAATAGATCACACACACACACACACACACACACATACACACACACACACACACACACACACACACACACACACACACACACACACGCACACACACACACACCTCGTGGAGCTGTTACACACCTCGTGGAGCTGTTACACACCTCGTGGCGCTGTGGCTAGAGTTCTCGCATGCCACTATGGCGGTCCGGGTTTGACTCCCGCCTGCGGCTGAGATAATTTCAGTATCGCTGCGCTGCAGGGTGTTACTCCAACTCTCGTGGGCGGGAAGTTGTGTGTGTGTGTGCGTGTAAGGTGACAGTATTACCCATAGATCGGTCATACGAGCTCTGAGCTCTCATTAGTGATGTTAATAACTGTCGATCACGAGTCTAACACTTTTTCCAAGACCATGGTGAATCAGACATACGGAGCGCTGAACGTTTTCGTCTGTTGGGGCGTCTTCGGAATGCACGGAGGAATGGTAGAGGACGGTATACACACAGAAACAAATGAGAGGGTCGCATCATCTACGTACTTTGTGCACGACAGACACCGAAGTACATAGATGTTGGCGTGTCCTTCTCCATTTTCTTGTTTAGTTTCTGTATTTATGTTCTTCTGTTGTTCGTCCTTGTGCTTTGAGGGTGCCTCGATGGACGGAAGCGTTTGGTGGTCCGATCTTTTGATTTCCCTGTGGTTGCTGAAAAGAAAAGAAAAAATACGTTTGTGTGTGTGTGTGT
>NC_134813.1:9042727-9055227 GCF_046742065.1 Oratosquilla oratoria
CTAAAATTGGGTATTTTAGAAACACAAGTATTTCTTTTATTTTTTTTTAGCAGTTTGAATTGAAGTTGTGATCGCTGTTTGTAATAGTTTCACCAACTTCCACATCAGTTATCATGCTTTAGCGACTATTGATCAATATATCACACATACACACACACACGTTATCGGAAAATTTTCAAGCACTGGACTTAGCATAACAGAATTTACAACCGACGTTTCGAACTCTGTCTAGGGTATGTCTTCAGGGTTGCACAATGTTAGCAAAAGGAATCAATTAAGTAGTATACCAGTGTTCCCTGTGACAGGTCCCACCAGATTGAACTGGTATACTATTTAATCGATTCCTTTTGCTGACCTTGGATAACCTTGAAGACGAACCCCGGACAGGGTTCGAAACGTCGGTAGTGAATTCAGTTACTCTGAGTCCAGTGTTTGAAATTTTTCCGATAACATGGCTCCTGGACTCCAGCTCTTTACGAACACACACACACACACACACACACAAACACACATACACACACACACACACACACACATACACACACACACACACACACACACACACACTCATAGCGCTGTGGTTAGAGCTCTGGCCTGCCACTACGGAGGTCCGGGTTCGATCCTCGCCCGGGGCTGAAATAATATCAGTATCGCAGCGCTGAGGGGTGTTACTCCAACTCTCGTGGGCGGGGAGTTGGGTGTGTGTGTGTGTGCAAGGTCATAGCATTACCCATAGATCGGACCTACGAGCTCTGAGCTCTCTTCCAGGAGGGAAATAGCTGTCGATCACGAGTCCAACACGTGATCCAAAGACCAAGTGAATACACACACACACACACACACACACACAAACGAATTAATACACACACACGAGCGCACCCACACGTCTCAGTCCCTCTGTCACTACGGCGGTCCGCGTTGGAATCTTACTCGGGGCTGAAATAATTTCAGTATCGCTGCGCTTCGATTCGTTACTCCAACTCTCGTCGGCGTGGAGTTGGGTGTGTGTGTGCGTGTAATGTCACAGCATTACCCATAGATCGGTCATACGAGCTCTGAGCTCTCTTCCGGGAGGGAAATAGCTGTCGGTCATGAGTCCAATACGTGTTACAAAGACAAAGGGGAATCACACACACACACACACACACACGCGCGCGCGCGCGCGCGCGCGAGGAGCGCTGAACGTCTTCGTCTGTTTGGGCGTCTTCGGAGTGCGGGGAAGAATGGTAGAGGACGATATGCACACAGAAACAGATGAGAGGGTCGTATCATCAACATCTACGTACTTTGTGCACAACGACCACCGAAGTACATAGATGTTGATGTGCCATTCTCCATTTTCCTGTTTAGTTTCTGTATTTATGTTCCTCTGTTGTTCGTCCTTGTGCTCAGAGGGTGCCTTGATGGACGGAAGCGTTTGGTGTTCCGATCTTTTGATTTCCCTGTGGCTGCTGAAAAGAATAAAATACGTGTGTGTGTGTGTGTGTGTGTGTGTGTGTGTGTGTGTGTGTGTGTGTGTGTGTGTGTGTGTGTGTGTGTGTGTGTGTGCGCGCGTGCGCAAGGAGGGGATGAAGCCATGAAGGGTTCGCTTTCCCGTCCCCTACACTGGTGGACGTGCCACACCGAGAGTACTGGAGCCACTCTTGTAGTGTTAGGGAACTTTGTGGCGGTGTCAGGGAGCTTGTGATAGTTGGGGAGCTTGAGTGGTGATTTTATCTAGCGACTCTAGCGGCAGTCACTCGAAGCAAAACAGCCCAAGAAGAAGAAGAAGAAGAAGAAGAAGAAGAAGAAGAAGAAGAAGAAGAAGAAGAAAAAGACGGCTTTCTGCAACTGACGGGGCCTCAACCCAAACGGGGTTTCACACTTCCCACGGCGTGGGAGTGGGATGGTGTGTTAATTCTCTGGGATTATCGTCTCCAAGGAAATTTATTCAGCTGAGGGGAACCTCGTGGTTCCAAGGATCATTTTCATCCTATTTATGGGCTCAAAAGATCAAATGCATTTTGTGCTTTGCAATTGGTCGGTTTTGGGCTTAAAAGAAAATCACTACTTTGGGCTAAAAATGTCTATTTTTCATGTTTTTTCTTTCTTTTTCTTTTATTCTTATACATATTTTTCTATTCTGGTTTTCTCAAAAACTTCCATTTTCACTTCCTTATTTTTCTATTTCTTATCAGATCGAGGTTTTCTCTTTCCATGTTTTCTTGATTGGAAAGTTTGTTTCCTCAGGGCTATTCTTATAATTTTCTTAAATTTTCTTATTTTCATTTCGTGTGGGCTTCTTAGTCTATTTCTCTTTTATTTTCATGGGCTTCTTTTTTATCTTCTTTATTTTCTTTTTTTCTTTTTTATCAATTATTTGATATTATTCTGATTATATATGTATATATATTTTTCATACATTGGAGACTTGATGGAATAATTCTTTGTTCACCGCCTCCAGGTGTGGACATCGCTCCTGGTGCGGAACCATGATGGAGGTGTCCTCCACTCAGGGGCGACTGGGCTCGACCTCCAGGACTCGAGGCGCCCTCCGGAGCCCCGAGTCGCCCTCGAGGACAACCTCCAGGAGTTGATGTGTTCCTGGAGGCGGGAGGAAGGAGCTGGCTCCTCGGTCACCGAAGGAGGCCAGGAGGTGTCGTGGACCCAGCAGGAGTCGTCTCCTCTTTGGCAGAATTGGCAATTCTCTTGAAGAAGCATTATATATGCCTTCGAAGGCTCGGGGTTCTTTGGCGCTGGGTCCTGTGGTGCCTGGTCCTTCGTTGGGTCTGGTGATTTTTGGGGCTCCTCTTGATGGGGCTCCGGGCTTCTCGTGGACCTTCTGGAGCTGGGCTTTACACTCGGGCTTATGTTTGTTGCTGGAGTCGGCCGGGGGGGCAATCGTCTCCAGAGTGGCACCCCCGGCCTCTCGAACGTTCTTCCTTCGAGCTCTTGGGGCCTATTCCAGGCTTTCCTCCAGCTGAGGGCGCCGTCGACAATCATTCCTCTCACAAGTAAGGTCTTCCATGGTATCGAGGCTCAGCGGTTGTGACTCCGCTTGTCGCATCTCATTTTGCTGAAGTTACTGATGGTCAGTCGGTCGGGCGAGTGGTACACAAAAAGGCGAAATTTCTTGAAGACGGGAAGCGTTAAACTCGGTAGTTCATAACTGACACACACAAACATACACACACACACGCGCGCGCGCGCGCGCATAAGCAAACACACTCATATACACAAGCACACGTAGACACATTCACACTCATGCACACACAAACATATTCAGTCACACACACACACACACACACACACACACACACACACACACACACACACACACACACACACACATTATCCATAGATCGGTCACATTACCCATAGATCGGTCCTACGAGCTCTGAGCTCTCTTGCGGGTGGGAAATAGCTCTCGATCACGAGTCCAACACGTGTTCCACAGACCAAGGAGAATCACACGCACACACACACACACGCACACACACACACACACACACACACACACACACACACACACACACACACATACCGTGGGTGTAGCTTTCAGGTGTACAGCCACCTGGTTCACAAAGCCTCACTTTCTCCATCACTGGTTTTATAAATAACCCAAAACAACACTCACCTGCGCTCACCAAACTACTGGACAAGTTTCTTCACACTGTATCTACGGTAAGTTTGTGTTGGGGGACAGACTAGGGTAAAATTATATTGATTTTATACCAGAATGCAATAGATGTCTAGGCTCTGCGATCTCTCCATAAGTCCGGCAGATAGCCCATGTAGTGGAGCACGGTGAGGGGTTAGGCTAGGTGTCACGTAGCTCAGTCAGAGGCGTATTTCGCCTACCCAAAATTCCTCAATTCCTAGCCCTACCTACCCATTTATTTTATTTACTAGGGCATTTATGTCTCCAATTCATACAGTGCATTACACCAAGTATCTATAAACCAACCATTTAGTAATAAAAAAGTACCAGAAGCCAATCGTTACATGAGATGGTACTGATCAGTTGATAAACCCTTTGGCAGGGGGAATATAAGAAAAAAAGTGACAATTAATACTATTTATCCTCAATAAACCATAAAATGAAAAATGTATATACCATTATCCGAGGAGGGCAGATGGAATAATGAGCGCCAGTTCGTCTTTAGAACGTTCTGATTTAATGGTTCGAATTTTGGCGCTAACGGTTCGAGATGTGACGTCATAACGCTTTACCCGAGATGTTTATCAAAATGGCGGTGCATCTGCATGAAAACGTATCTACTTAGTATTGGTGATACATTATGTGATGCTGATGAAGAATGGGGCAGGTGTAAGAAGGGATAAGTTTATGTTGACAAAATTTTCAGATGACTGGAAACAACAAGAAGCGAATAATCTCTCTCGAGTTGAACTTAATATTTTAGTTTCTTCAGTTTTCATCATATTCTCTGTAGATAATGTATGAGTGAAGAGTTGTAATTATTTCTTGAATTTCCTCGTATTTCTTGCAGCTATTCTACGCAACATTTGTTGTTTTATTTCCATTCATTATGTTTACTTTAAGACGACTATATTTCCATCAGTACTAGCCAAGTGGTGCCATGATTTTCCGTTGAAGGATTACAAAAGATTACAAAGGCGGAGCATGCCGAAAGGAGAGCTTTTGATCCATAACTAGGTCGGATGCCAAAAAATTATAATAATGATAACTTTAGAAATAAATAAAAATTGTAATAATGTAAATAATAGTAAATGAAATAAATGCATAGGTATAGTTAAATGGTAAACAAACAGGTAAATAGTAAATAATAGTAAATTGACAGATAACTAATAATAAACGAAAATCAAAATAATAAACAAATAATAAACAAACGGATAAATAATAACAAACACATAAACAAATAATGTAAAATAAATGGCAGGCATTACAGCATCTTGCTTAGGTTTTTATCTAAACGAATCTTAAAGCTTCGAACTGAACTACATTACACTGCCTCTGCAGGAAGTTTATTCCATTCATTAACTACACGGTTGGGGAAGTTGTTTCTAGCCACTTCCAAGTTAAATCTATTGACTGACAGTTTGAGACCATTATTTCTTGTCTGATTCTCATTCAGTGTGATTTTTTTTCACTTTTTGATGTCAATTCCCTTTAGAATCTTAAAGACCCGTATCAAGTCACCTCTGAGTGTACGTTTTTTTTTTAGGGAAAATAGATTGATATGTTTTAGTCTACTTTCGTCTGATTTATTTTTGATATCTGGAATCAGTTTTGTGACTCGCCGTTGTACTTTTTCCAATCTGTTAATGTCTTCAATGAGATTCGGTGACCATACGGAAACAGCATATTCCAAATGTGGATGAACTAACGCTTTATATAGCTTGTTCATGAGTGATGGACTTTTGGAATAAAGAAAAATGGGCAATCAGTCCTAGAACCTCATTTGTTTTCTCAGAGGCTGAAATACACTGCTTAGATGATTTGAGATCTTTACTAATAATTACACCAAGATCCTTTTCACTATTCACTTTGTTAACGAATTTGCAAATAACTTAATATCATACTGTTATTTTTACTTATGTGCATAACCTTGCATTTCCTTGTGTTAAATTTTATTAGCCACTTTTGAGACCATTGCTGTAATGTTTAAATCTTCTTGAATATCTAATTGATTTAAGTGATCACTTGCCATTCCGCACAGTTTTGTATCATTAACAAATTTGGAGAATGGAACCCTGAGGAACTCCACTCATAATTTTTTTTCCATCTAGAAGTTTTGCCTCTTAAAACAACTCTGTTCTTGAGCATTGAACCAAGTACTAGTCCACCTTAATAGGCTACCATTTCCTGCGTATGAAGCTAATTTAGTAAGTAGCCTTTCGTGGGGGATGGTATTAAAAGCTTTTGCAAAGTGTAGATATAATAAATTGAGAAGACTGTGTTGTAGAACTAGAGTAAGTTAGTCACACAAGAACGTTTCCGTTTGAATCCATGCTGGCTATCATTTATCAAAGAGTTACTTTCTAAATAATGTTCGATAGCATCTCTGATGATAGTTTCAATAATTTTTCCTACAATTGAAGTCAAGCTTATAGGCCTGTAGTTATATGGGAGTAACGATAGCTAGCTTCCATTCTCTTGGGACATCTTCGGATATGATGGATTTCTTGAAAATAATTTCTAATAGAACAACAATCTCATTTGTCATTTCCTTTAAGATTCTTGGATGCAAACCGCCAGGCCCTGGTGTTTTATTAACTTTGAGTTTCTCTATACACCTTTTATTTTTTTCTTTTGTTATGTTACCGTAGTAAGTTCACTCTAGATATTTCACAGGTTTCAATTTTGAGTTTACTTTGAGGTGTTTTGTTTACGAATACTGAGCTAAAATAGTTCTTTAGAATATCACACATTCCTTCATTTGAATATCCAAGTTGACCGTCAGCAGATAATAGTGGGCCAATGTGATTCCTAATAACCTTTTTATCTCTAACGTAACTATAGAATTCTTTGGGATTCTCTTTTGGTTTAACTGCAATATTGATTTCGTGTTGTCGTATTTGTTTTTATTGTCTTTTTTTTTTTCCTGTATTATTACAAAAGTTTGATAGTTATTAGGTGCACCCGAGCAGTTGCATGTCTGTTTTTAGCAATACTTTTTTCAGTTTCTTTGTCAATTCATTTAGGACGAGCCTAATTTGGGGGAAGTCTGTCCTTAAACGGGATGCAAGTATAAATCTTTTTAATCAACGTATTTTGAAAAATTCTCGCATCTCATCTACAGGTCTTTCGTCAAATTTTGCCTCCCAATCTATAAGCTGAAGCTCCTGACGTAGTCCTATGAACTGAGCTTTACTGAAATCGGGTATTTTTGAAACACAAGTATCTATCCTAATTTTTTAGTAGTTTGTATCTAAGTTGTGATCACTACTTGCAATAGTTTCACCAACTTCTACATCGGTTATCATGTTCTCGCGGCTAGTGATCAATAGATCACACACACACATACACACACACACATACACACATACACACACACACACACACACACACACACACACACACGCACGCACACACACACACACCTCGTGGAGCTGTTACACACCTCGTGGCGCTGTGGCTAGAGTTCTCGCCTGCCACTATGGCGGTCTGGGTTTGACTCCCGCCTAGGGCTGAAATAATTTCAGTATCGCTGCGCTGTAGGGTGTTACTCCAACTCTCGTGGGCGGGAAGTTGTGTGTGTGTGTGCGTGTAAGGTGACAGTATTACCCATAGATCGGTCATACGAGCTCTGAGCTCTCATTAGTGATGTTAATAACTGTCGATCACGAGTCTAACACTTTTTCCAAAACCATGGTGAATCAGACATACGGAGCGCTGAACGTTTTCGTCTGTTGGGGCGTCTTCGGAATGCACGGAGGAATGGTAGAGGACGGTACACATGTAGAAACAATTGAGAGGGTCGCATCATTAACATCTACGTAGTTTGTGCACGACAGCCACCGAAGTACATAGATGTTGACGTGCCCTTCTTCATTTTCTTGTTTAGCTTCTGTATTTATGTTCTTCTGTTGTTCGTCATTGTGGTCTGAGGGTGCCTTGATGGACGGAAGCGTTTGGTGTTCCGATCTTTTGATTTCCCTGTGGTTGCTGAAAAGAAAAGAAAAAACACGTTTGTGTGTGTGTGTGTGCGTGCGCGCGCAAGGAGGGGAATGAAGGGTCGCTTTCCCGTCCCCTACACTGGTGGACGCGCCACACCGAGAGTACTGGAGCTTGGGGAGCTTGAGTGGTGATTTTATCTAGCGACTCTAGCGGCAGTCACTCGAAGCAAAACAGCCCCACAAGAAGAAGAAGAAGAAGAAGAAAAAAAAAGACGGCTTTCTGCAACTAACGGGGCCTCAACCCAAACGGGGTTTCTCACTTCCCACGGCGTGGGAGTGGGATGGTGTGTTAATTCTTTGGGATTGTCGTCTCCAAGGAAATTCATTCAGCTGAGGGGAACCTCGTGGTTCCAAGGATGATTTTGATCCTATTCATGGGCTCAAAATATCAAATGTATTTTGTGCTTTGGAATTGGTCGATTTTGGGCTTAAAAGAAAATCACTACTTTGGGCTAAAATTTTCAATTTTTCCTGTTTTTTCATTCTTTTCCTTTTGTTCTTATACATATTTTTCTATTCTGATTTGCTCAAAAAAATCCATTTTCACTTCCTGTAGTATTTCAAGTGGAATTCTTTTCCTGATCTGATTTTTCTATTTCTTATCAGATTGAGGTTTTCTCTTTCCATGTTTTCTTGATTGGAAAGTTTGTTTCCTCAGGGCTATTCTTATAATTTTCTTAAATTTTCTTATTTTCATTTCGTGTGGGCTTCTTAGTCTATTTCTCTTTTATTTTCATGGGCTTCTTTTATATCTTTATTTTTTTTATCAATTATTTGATATTATTCTGATTATATATGTATATATATTTTTCATACATTGGAAACTTGATAGAGTGATTGTTTGTTCACCGCCTCCAGGTGTGGACATCGCTCCTGGTGCGGAACCATACTGGAGGTGTCCTCCACTGAGGGGCGACTGGGCTCGGCCTCCAGGACTCGAGGCGCCCTCCAGAGTCCCGAGTCGCCCTCGAGGACAACCTCCAGGAGCTGATGTGTTCGTGGAGGCGGGAGGAAGGAGCTGGCTCCTCGGTCACCGAAGGAGCCCAGGAGGTGTCGTGGGCCCAGCAGGAGTCGTCTCCTCTTTGGCAGGATTGGCAATTCTCTTGAAGAAGCATTATATATGCCTTCGAAGGCTCGGGGTTCTTTAGCGCTGGGTCCTGTGGTGCCTGTATTAACATATACACACACACACGTATATACCTATATGTATATATACTTTATACACACGCTCCCATACGCAAATACTTGTATATATTGGTATATACTCGTAGAATGCCTTTAAGTCTAACTTTACTCCTACTTTATAAATAATGTAAGATTATGAATAAAGATTAAAAATTAGTCCAGTCAAAATTAAATGCTATAACATAGATTTGCTTTTAGAAAAATTAATAATCAGGTTCCATTGCAATATGTTCGTTTAAAATTTCTACCAAGGACTTATCCGATAGTGAATTAGTCCCACGTTGGTTTTCATAAAAGGGACATTCTACTAAGATATGTTTAACTAATAGGTCATCATGACAGGCAAAGCACTGAGGAACCTGTCTATCTGGCCCACCTGTTATCAGATACTTATGGGTTGCATAAGTATAACCGATCCACAACCTAGTGAAAATAATGCTAGACCTCCTGTTCGTTGGGCAGTGGACCCATGACTGTACAGGTCTAATACTCTTTGGTGAAAGATTACTTGTCAAACTAGATCAGTGGTCTTCCCACTGGTCTCTCCAACAAGATCTAATAATTTTAAAATCTGGAAAGGGGATTGCTGGAACAATGGTCAAGCCTAATTGCTGCCTTGACTGCTACATCAGCCCCTTCATTAGCGGCGATTCCAACATGGGACGGAACCCAACAAAATTGTACATTTACTCTTATTCTATCGAATAACAGAAAAACCCAATCTTTAATTTCTTGGACCAAGTAACAAGATGGAAACAACTTCCCTAAAGATAAGAAACTCATCGAGTCTGTGTATACAACAAAACTCGTACCATGGCAGCAGCTAGAAAATATACATTTTAAAGCATTTATAACTTTCAGAAGTTCTGCTGTAAAAACGGAGGAAAATACGGGTAATTTATTTTCAATTACGATGTCCGGCATCACCAGAGCCCCCTACTCCATGGTTTTTATTTATCCATCTGTATATATGCCGATGGCGACAATGAGAGAGACAGAGAGAGGCGAGAATGAGAGAGAGGCGAGAGAGAGAGAGAGGCGAGAATGAGTGAGAGAGAGAGGCGAGAATGAGTGTGAGAGAGAGAGAGACGAGAATGAGAGTGAGACAGAGAGGCGAGAATGAGAGTGAGAGAGAGAGAGAGAGAGAGAGAGGTGAGAATGAGGGAGAGAGAGAGAGGCGAGAATGAGAGTGAGAGAGAGAGAGGCGAGAATGAGAGTGGAAGAGAGAGAGAGGCGTGAATGGGAGTGAGAGAGAGAGAGAGAGGCGAGAATGAGAGTGAGACAGAGAGGCGAGAATGAGAGTGAGAGAGAGATAGGCAAGAATGAGTGAGAGAGAGAGGCGAGAATGAGTGAGAGAGAGAGGCGAGAATGAGAGTGAGAAAGAGAGGCGAGAATGAGAGTGAGAGAGAGAGGCGAGAATGAGAGTGAGAGAGAGAGAGGCGAGAATGAGAGTGAGAGAGGCGAGAATGAGAGTGAGAAGGAGAGAGAGAGGCGAAAATGAGAGTGAGAGAAAGAGAGGCGAGAATGAGAGTGAGAGACAGAGAGAGAGGCGAGAATGAGAGTGAGAGAAAGAGAGGCGAGAATGAGAGTGAGAGAGAGAGAGAGGGAGGCGAGAATGAGAGTGAGAGAGAGAGAGAGGCGAGAATGAGAGTGAGGAGGAGAGAGGCGAGAATGAGAGAGAGAGAGAGGCGAGAATGAGAGTGAGAGAGAGGGAGAGGCGAGAATGAGAATGAGAGAGAGAGAGGCGAGAATGAGAGAGAGGCGAGAATGAGTGAGAGAGAGAGAGAGAGGCGAAAATGAGTGAGAGAGAGAGAGAGAGAGTGAGGCGAGAATGAGAGAGAGAGAGGCGAAAATGAGTGAGAGAGAGAGAGGCAAGAATGAGAGAGAGAGAGGCGAGAATGAGAGTGAGAGAAAGAGAGGCGAGAATGAGAGTGAGAGAGAGGGAGGCGAGAATGAGAGTGAGAGAGAGAGGCGAGAATGCGAGTAAGTGAGAGAGAGAGAGAGAGGCAAGAATGAGAGTGGGAGAGAGAGGGAGGCGAGAATGAGAGTGAGAGAGAGAAAGAGAGGCGAGAATGAGAGTGAGAGAGGGAGAGGCGAGAATGAGAGAGAGAGAGAAAGAGGCGAGAATGAGAGAGAGAGAGAGAGGCGAGAATGAGAGTGAGAGAGAGAGAGGCGAGAATGGGAGTGAGAGAGAGTGAGGCGAGAATGAGAGAGAGAGAGAGGCGAGAACGAGAGTGAGAGAGAGGCGAGAGTGAGAGAGAGAAGGAGGGGCGAGAATGAGAGAGAGAGAGAGAGAGAGAGAGAGAGAGAGAGAGAGAGAGAGAGAGAGCGGCGAGAATGAGAGAGGAAGAGGCGAGAATGAGAGTGAGAGAGAGAGGCGAGAATGAGAGTGAGAGAGAGCGAGAGAGAGTGAGGCGAGAATGAGAGTGAGAGAGAGAGGCGAAAATGAGAGAGAGAGAGAGAGAGAGAGAGAAAGAGAGAGGCGAGAATGAGAATGTGAAAGAGAGAGAGAGAGACGCGAGAATGAGAATGTGAAAGAGAGAGAGAGAGAGGCGAGAATGAGAGAGAGAGAGAGGCGAGAGTGAGAGAGAGAGAGAGAGGCGAGAATGAGAGTGAGAGGGAGAGGCGAATATGAGTGTGTGAGAGAGAGGCGAGAATGATAGTGAGAGAGAGAAAGAGGCGAGAATGAGAGGAGAGAGAGGCGAGAATGCGAGTGAGAGAGAGAAACGAGAATGAGAGAGAGAGAGAGACGCGAGAATGAGAGTGAGAGAGAGAGAGAGAGAGGCGAGAATGAAAGTGAGAGAGAGAGAGAGGCGAGAATGGGGGAGAGAGAGAGGCGAGAATGAGTGAGAGAGAGAGAGGCGAGAGTGAGAGAGAGAGGTGAGAGTGAGAGAGAGAGAGAGAGGCGAGAATGAGAGAGAGGGAGAGAGGCGAGAATGAGAGTGACAGAGAGAGAGAGAGGGAGGCGAGAATGAGAGTGAGAGAGAAAGAGAGGCGAGAATGAGAGTGAGAGAGAGAGAGGCGAGAATGAGGGTGAGAGAGAGAGAGAAGAGAGAATAAGAGAGAGAGGCGCGAGTGAGAGAGAGAGAGAGGCGAGAATGAGTGAGTGAGAGAGAGAGAGAGGCGAGAATGAGAGTGAGAGAGAGAAGCGAGAATGAGAGTGAGAGAGGGGCGAGAATGAGAGTGAGAGAAGGCGAGAATGAGAGTGAGAGAGGGAGAGAGGCGAGAATGAGAGTGAGAGAGAGAGAGCGAAGCGAGAATGAGAGAGGCGAGAACGAGAGTGAGAGAGAGAGAGGCGAGAATGGAAGTGAGAGAGAGGCGAGAATGAGAGTGAGAGAGAGAGAGAGAGAGGCGAGAATGAGAGTGAGAGAGAGAGAGGCGAGAATGAGAGTGAGAGAGAGAGGCGACAGAGAGGCGAGAATGAGAGTGAGAGAGAGACGAGAATGAGAGTGACAGAGACAGAGAGGGAGAGATGAGAGTGAGAGAGACAGGCGAGAATGAGAGTGAGAGAGAGAGAGAGAGAGAGAGAGGCGAGAATGAAAATGAGAGAGAGAGAGAGAGAAAGAGGCGAGTGTGAGTGAGAGAGAGAGAGAGGCGAGAATGAGAGTGAGAGAGAGAGGCAAGAATGAGAGAGAGAGAGAGAGAGAGGCGAGAATGAGAGAGAAAGAGAGGCG
>NC_134813.1:9060227-9077727 GCF_046742065.1 Oratosquilla oratoria
AGAGAGAGAGAGGCGAGAATGAGAGTGAGAGAGAGAGAGAGAGGCGAGAATGAGTGAGTGAGAGAGAGAAGCGAGAATGAGAGTGAGAGAGAGAGAGAGGCGAGAATGAGAGTGAGAGAGAGGCGAGAATGAGAGAGAGAGGCAAGAATGAGAGTGAGAGAGAGATAGAGAGGCGAGAATGAGAGTGAGAGAGAGAGAGGCAAGAATGAGAGTGAGAAGGAGAGAGAGAGGGGAGAATGAGAGTGAGCGAGAGCGAGAGAGAGAGGCGAGAATGAGAGTGAGAGAGAGAGAGAGAGAGGCGAGAGTGAGAGAGAGAGAGAGGCGAGAGAGAGAGAGAGAGAGAGAGAGAGAGAGAGAGAGAGAGAGAGAGAGAAAGAGGCGAGAGTGAGAGAGAGAGAGAGAGAGGCGAGAATGAGAGTGAGAGAGGTGAGAATGTGAGTGAGTGAGAGAGAGAGAGAGAGGCGAGAATGAGAGTTAGAGAGAGAGGGGGCGAGAATTAGAGAGAGAGGCGAGAGTGAGAGAGAGAGAGAGGGGGGAGAATGAGAGAGAGAGAGAGAGAGGCGAGAATGAGAGGGACAGAGAGAGAGAGGCGAGAATGAGAGTGAGAAGGAGAGAGAGAGGCGAGAATGAGTGAGAGAGAGAGAGGCGAGAATGAAAGTGAGAGAGAGACACAGAGAGGCGAGAATGACAGTGGTAGAGAGAGAGAGTCGAGAATGAGAGTGAGAGAGAGAGAGAGAGAGGCGAGAATGAGAGTGAGAGAGAGAGAGACCAGAATGAGAGTGGGAGAGAGAGATAGAGGCGAGAATGAGAGTGAGAGATAGCGAGGCGAGAATGGGAGTGAGCGAGAGGGATAGAGGCGAGAATGAGAGTGAGAGAGAGAGAGAGAGGCGAGAGTGAGAGGCGAGATTGAGAGTGAAAGAGAGGCGAGGATGAGAGTGAGAGAGGCGAGAATGAGAGTGAGAGAGTGAGAGAGGTGAGAATGAGAGTGAGAGAGAGAGAGAGAGGTGAGAATGAGAGTGAGAGAGAGAGAGAGGGGCGAGAATGAGAGTGAGAGAGAGAAGCGAGAATGAGAGTGAGAGGAGAGAGAGGCGAGAATGAGAGACAGAGAGAGAGAGACGAGAATGAGAGTGAGAGAGGCGAGAATGAGAGAGAGAGAGAGGTGAGAATGAGAGAGAGAGAAAGAGGCGAGAATGAGAGAGAGAGAGAGAGTGAGGCGAGAATGAGAGTGAGAGAGAGGCGAGAGTGAGAGAGAGAGAGAGGCGAGAATGAAAGAGAGAGAGAGGCGAGAATGAGAGAGAGAGAGAGAGAGGCGAGAATGAGAGAGAGAGAGAGAGTGAGGCGAGAATGAGAGTGAGAGAGAGAGAGAGGCGAGAGTGAGAGAGAGAGAGAGGCGAGAATGAAAGAGAGAGAGAGGCGAGAATGAGAGAGAGAGAGAGAGAGGCGAGAATGAGAGAGAGAGAGAGAGGCGAGAATGAGAGTTAGATAGAGAGAAGCGAGAATGAGAGTGAGAGAGAGAGAGAGAGAGGCGGGAATGAGAGTGAGTGAGAGAAGCGAGAATGAGAGTGAGAGAGAGAGAGAGAGAGGCGAAAATGAGTGATAGAGAGAGAGAGGCGAGAATGAGAGTGAGAAAGAGAGAGAGAGGCGAGAATAAGAGTGAGAAAGAGAGAGAGAGAGGCGAGAGTGAGAGAGAGAGAGAGGCGAGAGTGAGAGAGAGAGAGAGAGAGAGGCGAGAATGAGAGTGAGAGAGAGAGAGAGGCGAGAATGAGAGTGAGAGAGAGAGAGAGGCGAGAATGAGAGTGAGAGAGAGAGAAAGAGGCGAGAATGAGAGAGAGAGAGAGATGAGAGTGAGAGAGAGAGAGAGAGAGGCGAGAATGAGAGTGAGAGAGAGAGAGAGGCGACAATGAGAGTGTGAGAGAGAGAGAGAGAGAGGCGAGAATGAGAGTGAGAGAGAGAGAGAGAGGCGAGAATGAGAATGAGAGAGAGGCGAGAATGAGAGTGAGAGAGAGAGGCGAAAATGAGTGAGAGAGAGAAAGAGAGACGAGAATGAGAGAGAGAGAGAGAGAGGCGAGAATGAGAGTGAGAGAGAGAGAGAGAGAGAGAGAGGCGAGAATGAGAGAGAGAGAGAGAGAGAGAGAGAGAGAGAGAGAGAGAGAGAGAGAGAGAGAGAGAGAGGCGAGAATGAGAGAGAGAGAGGGAGGCGAGAATGAGAGTGAGAGAGAGAGTGAGGTGAGAATGAGAGAGATAGAGGCGAGAATGAGAGAGAGAGAGAGAGAGAGAGAGAGAGAGAGATGCGAGAATGAGAGTGAGTGAGAAAGAGAGCGAGGCGAGAATGAGAGTGGGAGAGAGAGAGAGAGAGGGAGGCGAGAATGAGAGTGAGAGAGAGAGAGAGAAGCTAAAATGAGAGAGAGGAATAGGCGAAAATGAGAGTGAGAGAGAGAGAGGCGAGAATGAGAGTGAGAGAGAGAGAGAGAGAGAGAGAGAGAGAGAGAGAGAGAGTGAGGCGAGAATGAGTGAGAGAGAGAGAGAGAGGTGAGAGTGAGAGAGAGAGAGAGAGGCGAGAATGAGAGAGAGAGAGAGAGAGAGAGAGGGAGAGAGGCGAGAATGAGGGTGAGAGAGAGAGAGAGGCGAGAATGAGAGTGAGAAAGAGAGAGAGGCGAGAATGAGAGAAAGAGGGAGAGAGAGAGAGGCGAGAATGAGAGAGAGAGGCGAGAATGAGAGTGAGTGAGAGAGAGAGGCGTGAGTGAGAGAGAGAGAGAGAGAGAGAGAGAGAGAGAGAGAGAGAGAGAGAGAGAGAGAGAGAGAGAGAGAGAGAGAGAGGCGAGAATGAGAGTGATCGAGAGAGAGGCGAGAATGAGAGAGAGAGAGAGAGAGAGAGAGACGAGAATGAGAGTGAGAGAGAGGCGAGAATGAGAGTGAGGGAGGCAAGAATGAGAGTGAGAGAGAGGCGAGAATGAGAGTGAGAGAGAGAGAGGTGAGAATGAGAGTGAGAGAGAGAGAGAGGTGAGAATGAGAGTGAGAGAGAGAGAGGGGCGAGAATGAGAGTGAGAGGCGAGAATGAGAGTGAGAGGAGAGAGGCGAGAATGAGAGAGAGAGAGAGAGAGAGAGGCAAGAATGAGAGTGAGAGAGGCGAGAACGAGAGAGAGAGGTGAGAATGAGAGAGAGAGAGGGAGCCGACAATGGGAGTGAGAGAGAGAGAGGCAAGAATGAGAGTGAGAGAGAGAGAGAGGGGCGAGAATGAGAGAGGCGAGAATGAGAATGAGAGAGAGAGGGGCGAGAATGAAAGTTAGAGAGAGGCGAGAATGAGGGTGAGAGAGAGAGAGAGAGAGGCGGGAATGAGAGTGAGAGAGAGAGAGAAGCGAGAATGAGAGTGAGAGAGAGAGAGAGAGGCGAAAATGAATGAGAGAGAGAGAGAGGCGAGAATGAGAGTAAGAAAGTGAGAGAGAGGCGAGAATGAGAGTGAGAAAGAGAGAGAGAGGCGAGAGAGAGAGAGAGAGGCGAGAATGAGAGTGAGAGAGAGAGAGAGAGAGGCGAGAATGAGAGTGAGAGAGAGAGAGAGGCGAAAATGAGAGAGAGAGAGAGAAAGGCGAGAATGAGAGAGAGAGAGAGAGAGAGAGAGAGAGAGATGAGAGTGAGAGAGAGGCGAGAATGAGAGTGAGGCGAGAATGAGAGTGAAAGAGAGAGAGAGAGAGAGAGAGAGAGAGAGAGAGAGAGAGAGAGAGAGAGAGAGTGAGGCGAGAATGAGAGTGAGAGAGAGAGAGAGGCGAGAATCAGAATGAGAGAGAGGCGAGAATGAGAGTGAGAGAGAGAGAGAGAGGCAAAAATGAGTGAGAGAGAAAGAGAGGCGAGAATGAGAGAGAGAGAGAGAGAGGCGAGAATGAGAGAGAGAGAGAGGCGAGAATGAGAGAGAGAGAGAGAGAGAGAGAGAGAGAGAGAGAGAGAGGCAAGAATGAGTGAGAGAGAGAGAGGCGAGAATGAGAGTGAGAGAGAGAGAGAGAGGCGAGAATGAGTGAGTGAGAGAGAGAAGCGAGAATGAGAGTGAGAGAGAGAGAGAGGCGAGAGGCGAGAATGAGAGAGAGAGGCAAGAATGAGAGTGAGAGAGAGATAGAGAGGCGAGAATGAGAGTGAGAGAGAGAGAGGCAAGAATGAGAGTGAGAAGGAGAGAGAGAGGGGAGAATGAGAGTGAGCGAGAGAGAGAGAGAGAGGCGAGAATGAGAGTGAGAGAGAGAGAGAGAGAGAGAGAGGCGAGAGTGAGAGAGAGAGAGGCGAGAGAGAGAGAGAGAGAGAGAGAGAGAGAGAGAGAGAGAGAGAGAGAGAGAGAGAGAGAGAGAGAGGCGAGAGTGAGAGAGAGAGAGAGAGAGAGAGGCGAGAATGAGAGTGAGAGAGAGAGGTGAGAATGTGAGTGAGTGAGAGAGAGAGAGAGAGGCGAGAATGAGAGTTAGAGAGAGAGGGGGCGAGAATTAGAGAGAGAGGCGAGAGTGAGAGAGAGAGAGAGAGGGGGGAGAATGAGAGAGAGAGAGAGAGAGGCGAGAATGAGAGGGACAGAGAGAGAGAGGCGAGAATGAGAGTGAGAAGGAGAGAGAGAGGCGAGAATGAGAGAGATGGAGAGAGAGAGAGAGGCGAGAATGAGTGAGAGAGAGAGAGGCGAGAATGAAAGTGAGAGAGAGACACAGAGAGGCGAGAATGACAGTGGTAGAGAGAGAGAGTCGAGAATGAGAGTGAGAGAGAGAGAGAGAGAGGCGAGAATGAGAGTGAGAGAGAGAGAGACCAGAATGAGAGTGGGAGAGAGAGATAGAGGCGAGAATGAGAGTGAGAGATAGCGAGGCGAGAATGGGAGTGAGCGAGAGGGATAGAGGCGAGAATGAGAGTGAGAGAGAGAGAGAGAGGCGAGAGTGAGAGGCGAGATTGAGAGTGAAAGAGAGGCGAGAATGAGAGTGAGAGAGAGAGGCGAGAATGAGAGTGAGAGAGTGAGAGAGGTGAGAATGAGAGTGAGAGAGAGAGAGAGAGAGGTGAGAATGAGAGAGAGAGAAAGAGGCGAGAATGAGAGAGAGAGAGAGGTGAGAATGAGAGAGAGAGAAAGAGGCGAGAATGAGAGAGAGAGAGAGAGAGTGAGGCGAGAATGAGAGTGAGAGAGAGAGAGAGGCGAGAGTGAGAGAGAGAGAGAGGCGAGAATGAAAGAGAGAGAGAGGCGAGAATGAGAGAGAGAGAGAGGCGAGAATGAGAGAGAGAGAGAGAGGCGAGAATGAGAGTTAGATAGAGAGAAGCGAGAATGAGAGTGAGAGAGAGAGAGAGAGAGGCGGGAATGAGAGTGAGTGAGAGAGAAGCGAGAATGAGAGTGAGAGAGAGAGAGAGAGAGGCGAAAATGAGTGATAGAGAGAGAGAGGCGAGAATGAGAGTGAGAAAGAGAGAGAGAGGCGAGAATAAGAGTGAGAAAGAGAGAGAGAGAGGCGAGAGTGAGAGAGAGAGGCGAGAGTGAGAGAGAGAGAGAGAGAGGCGACAATGAGAGTGAGAGAGAGAGAGAGGCGAGAATGAGAGTGAGAGAGAGAGAAAGAGGCGAGAATGAGAGAGAGAGAGAGATGAGAGTGAGAGAGAGAGAGAGAGGCGAGAATGAGAGTGAGAGAGAGAGAGAGGCGAGAATGAGAGTGAGAGAGAGAGAGAGAGAGGCGAGAATGAGAGTGAGAGAGAGAGAGAGAGAGAGGCGAGAATGAGAGTGAGAGAGAGAGAGAGAGGCGAGAATGAGAATGAGAGAGAGGCGAGAATGAGAGTGAGAGAGAGAGAGAGAGAGGCGAAAATGAGAGTGAGAGAGAAAGAGGAGAGAATGAGAGAGAGAGAGAGAGGCGAGAATGAGAGTGAGAGAGAGAGAGAGAGAGAGAGAGAGAGAGAGGCGAGAATGAGAGAGAAAGAGAGGGAGGCGAGAATTAGAGTGAGAGAGAGAGTGAGGTGAGAATGAGAGAGAGAGAGAGAGATAGAGGCGAGAATGACAGAGAGAGAGAGAGAGGCGAGAATTAGAGTGAGTGAGAAAGAGAGAGAGGCGAGAATGAGAGTGAGAGAGAGAAAGAGAGAGAGAGAGAGAGAGAGAGAGAAAGAGAGAGAGAGAGCCGAGAATGAGAGAGAGAAATAGGCGAGAATGAGAGTGAGAGAGAGAGAGAGAGGCGAGAGTGAGAGAGAGAGAGGCGAGAATGAGTGAGAGAGAGAGAGAGAGTGAGGCGAGAATGAGAGTGAGAGAGAGAGAGAGGCGAAAGTGAGAGAGAGAGAGAGGCGAGAATGAGAGAGAGAGAGAGAGAGAGGCGAGAATGAGAGAGAGGGAGAGAGGCGAGAATGAGAGTGAGAGAGAGGCGAGAATGAGAGAGAGAGGCGAGAATGAGAGAGAGAGAGGCGAGAATGAGAGTGAGAGAGAGCGAGAGAGAGTGAGGCGACAATGAGAGTGAGAGAGAGAGAGAGAGGGGAGAATGAGAGTGAGAGAGAGAGAGGCGAGAATGAGAATGTGAAAGAGGGAGAGAGAGGCGAGAATGAGAGTGAGAGAGAGAGAGAGGGAGGCGAGAATGAGAGAGAGAGAGAGAGAGAGGCGAGAATGAGAGTGAGCGAGAGAGAGAGAGAGAGAGAGAGAGAGAGAGAGAGAGAGAGAGAGAGAGAGAGAGAGAGAGAGAGAGAGAGAGAGAGGCGAGAATGAGAGTGAGAGAGAGGCGAGAATGAGAGTGAGACAGAGAGGCGAGAATGAGAGTGAGTGAGAGAGAGAAAGGCGAGAATGAGAGTGAGAGGGAGAGGCGAATATGACGGAGAGAGAGAGACGAGAATGAGAGTGAGAGAGAGAGAGAGAAAGAGGCGAGAATGAGAGTGAGAGAGAGAGAGAGACGCGAGAGTGAGAGAGGCGAGAATGAAAGTGAGAGAGAGAGAGAGAGAGGCGAGAATGAGAGTGGGAGAGAGAGAGAGGCGAGAATGAGAGTGAGAGAGAGAGAGAGGCGAGAATGAGAGTGAGAGAGAGAGAGAGAGAGAAGAGAATGAGAGTGAGAGAGAGAGAGAGAGGCGAGAATGAGAGTGAGAGAGAGAGGCGAGAATGAGAGAGAGAGAGAGAGAGAGAGAGAGAGAGAGAGAGAGAGAGAGAGAGAGAGGCGAGAATGAGAGAGAGAGAGAGAGAGAGGGAGAGAGGCGAGAATGAGAGTGAGAGATAGGGAGGGAGGCGAGAATGAGAGTGAGAGAGAGAGAGAGAGGCGAGAATGAGAGTGAGAGAGAGAGAGAGAGGCGAGAATGAGAGAAGGTGGGAGAGAGAGAGAGGCGAGAATGAGAGAGAGAGGCGAGAATGAGAGTGAGTGAGAGAGAGAGGCGAGAGTGAGAGAGAGAGAGGCGAGAATGAGAGTGAGCGAGAGAGAGACGAGAATGAGAGAGAGAGAGAGAGAGAGAGAGAGAGAGAGAGAGAGAGAGAGAGAGAGAGAGAGAGAGAGGCGAGAATGAGAGTGAGAGAGGCGAGAATGAGAGTGAGAGAGAGGCGAGAATGAGAGTGAGAGAGAGGCGAGAATGTGAGTGAGAGAGAGAGAGGTGAGAATGAGAGTGAGAGAGAGAGAGAGGTGAGAGTGAGAGTGAGAGAGAGAGGGGGGGCGAGAATGAGAGTGAGAGAGGCGAGAATGAGAGTGAGAGGAGAGAGGCGAGAATGAGAGATAGAGAGAGAGGCGAGAATGAGAGTGAGAGAGGCGAGAATGAGAGAGAGAGGTGAGAATGAGAGAGAGAGAGAGAGGCGAGAATGAGAGTGAGAGAGAGAGAGGCGGGAATGAGAGTGAGAGAGAGAGAGAGGGGCGAGAATGAGAGAGAGAGGCGAGAATGAGAGTGAGAGAGAGGCGAGAATGAGAGTGAGAGAGAGGCGAGAATGAGAGTGAGAGAGAGAGAGGCGAGAATGAGAGTTAGATAGAGGCGAGAATGAGAGTGAGAGAGAGAGAGAGGCGGGAATGAGAGTGAGAGAGAGAGAGAAGCGAGAATGAGAGTGAGAGAGAGCGAGAGAGGCGAAAATGAGTGAGAGAGAGAGAGAGGCGAGAATGAGAGTGAGAAAGAGAGAGAGAGGCGAGAATGAGAGTGAGAAAGAGAGAGAGAGGCGAGAGAGAGAGAGAGAGGCGAGAATGAGAGTGAGAGAGAGAGAGAGAGAGAGGCGAGAATGAGAATGAGAGAGAGAGAGGCGAAAATGAGTGCGAGAGAGAGAGAGAGAGGCGAGAATGAGAGAGAGAGAGATGCGAGTGTGAGAGAGAGAGAGGCGAGAATGAGAGTGAGAGAGGCGAGAATTAGAGTGAGGCGAGAATGAGAGTGAGAGAGAGAGAGAGAGAGAGAGAGAGAGAGAGAGAGAGAGAGAGAGAGCGGCGAGAATGAGAGAGAGAGAGAGGCGAGAATGAGAGTGAGAGAGAGAGAGAAAGAGGGGAGAATGAGAGTGAGAGAGAGAGAGAGGCGAGAATGAGAAAGAGAGAGAGGCGAGAATGAGAGTGAGAGAGAGAGAGAGAGAGAGGCGAAAATGAGAGAGAGAGAGAGAGAGAGAGGCGAGAATGAGAGAGAGAGAGAGAGAGGCGAGAATGAGAGTGAGAGAGAGAGGCGAGAATGAGAGAGAGAGAGAGGCGAGAATGAGAGAGAGAGAGAGGGAGGCGAGAATGAGAGTGAGAGAGAGGTGAGAATGAGAGAGAGAGAGAGAGAGATAAAGGTGAGAATGAGAGAGAGAGAGAGAGAGAGAGAGAGAGAGAGAGAGAGAGAGGCGAGAATGAGAGTGAGTGAGAAAGAGAGAGAGATAAAGGTGAGAATGAGAGAGAGAGAGAGAGGCGAGAATGAGAGTGAGTGAGAAAGAGAGAGAGATAAAGGTGAGAATGAGAGAGAGAGAGAGAGGCAAGAATGAGAGTGAGTGAGAAAGAGAGAGAGGCGAGAATGAGAGTGAGAGAGAGAAAGAAAGAGGGAGGCGAGTTTGAGAGTGAGAGAGAGAGAGAGAGAGAGAGAGGCGAGAATGAGAGGGAGAGAGAGAGGCGAGAATGAGAGAGAGAGAGAAAGAGGAGAGAATGAGAGTGAGAGAGAGAGAGGCGAGAATGAGAGTGAGAGAGAAAGAGAGAGTGAGGCGAGAATGAGAGTGAGAGAGAGAGAGAGAGAGGCGAGAGTGAGAGAGAGGCGAGAATGAGAATGAGAGAGAGAGAGGCGAGAATGAGAAAGAGAGAGGCGAGAATGAGAGAGAGAGAGAGGCGAGAATGAGAGAGAGAGAGAGGCAAGAATGATAGAGAGCGAGAGAGAGTGAGGCGAGAATGAGATTGAGAGAGAGAGAGAGGCGAGAATGAGAGTGAGAGAGAGAGAGGCGAGAATGAGAATGTGAAAGAGGGAGAGAGAGGCGAGAATGAGAGTGAGAGAGAGAGAGAGGCGAGAATGAGAGAGAGAGAGGCGAGAATGAGTGAGCGAGAGAGAGAGAGAGAGAGAGAGAGGCGAAAATGAGAGTGAGAGAAAGAGAGAGAGGCGAGAATGAGAGTGAGACAGAGAGAGAGGCGAGAATGAGAGTGAGTGAGAGAGAGAAAGGCGAGTATGAGAGTGAGAGGGAGAGGCGAATATGATCGAGAGAGAGGCGAGAATGAGAGTGAGAGAGAGAGAGAGAAAGAGGCGAGAATGAGAGTGAGAGAGAGAGAGAGAGATGCGAGAATGAGAGTGAGAGAGGCGAGAATGAAAGTGAGAGAGAGAGAGGCGAGAATGAGAGTGGGAGAGAGAGAGAGGCGGGAATGAGAGTGAGAGGGAGAGAGAGGCGAGAATGAGAGTGAGAGAGAGAGAGAGAGGCGAGAATGAGAGTGAGAGAGAGAGGCGAGAATGAGAGAGAGAGAGAGAGAGAGAGAGAGAGAGAGAGAGAGAGAGAGAGAGAGAGTGACAGAGAGAGGCGAGAATGAGAGAGAGGGAGAGAGGCGAGAATGAGAGTGAGAGAGAGAGAGGGAGGCGAGAATGAGAGTGAGAGAGAGAGAGAGAGAGAGAGAGAGGCGAGAATGAGAGAAAGAGGGAGAGAGAGAGGCGAGAATGAGAGAGAGGTGAGAATGTGAGTGAGTGAGAGAGAGAGAGAGGCGAGAGTGAGAGAGAGAGAGAGAGGCGAGAATGAGAGTGAGCGAGAGAGAGAGAGAGAGAGAGAGAGAGAGAGAGAGGCGAGAAGGAGAGTGGGAGAGAGAGAGGCGAGAATGAGAGTGAGAGAAGGCGAGAATGAGAGTGCGAGAGAGAGAGAGAGGCGAGAATGAGAGTGAGAGAGAGAGAGCGAGGCGAGAATGAGTGAGAGAGAGAGAGGCGAGAACGAGAGTGAGAGAGAGAGAGGGGAGAATGAGAGTGAGAGAGAGAGAGGCGAGAATGAGAGTGAGAGAGAGAGAGAGAGGCGAGAATGAGAGAGAGAGAGGCGAGAATGAGAGTCAGAGAGAGAGAGAGGCGAAAATGAGAGTGAGAGAGAGAGAGAGGCGAGAATGAGATTGAGAGAGAGAGTGAGAGAGAGAGAGGCGAGAATGAGAGAGAGAGAGAGGCGAGAATGAGAGTGAAAGAGAGAGAGGCGAGAATGAGAGTTAGAGAGAGAGAGAGAGAGGCGAGAATGAGAGAGGGAGAGATGTGAGTGAGAGAGAGAGGCGAGAATGAGAGTGAGAGAGAGAGAGAGAGAGAGGCGAGAATGAGAATGAGAATGAGAGAGAGAGAGAGAGGCGAGAATGAGAGTGAGAGAGAGAGGCGAGAATGAGAGAGAGAGAGAGGCGAGAATGAGAGTGAGAGAGAGGCGAGAATGAGAGAGAGAGAAAGGCAAGAATGAGAGAGAGAAAGGCAAGAATGAGAGTGAGAGAGAGACAGAGAGGCGAGAGTGAGAGAAAGAGAGAGGCGAGAATGAGAGTGAGAGAGACAGAGGCGAGAATGAGAGTGAGATAGAGAGAGAGGCGAGAATGAATGAGAGAGAGAGAGAGAGGCGAGAATGAGAGTGAGAGAGAGGCGAGAATGAGAGTGAGAGAGAGAGAGAGAGAGGCGAAAATGAGAGTGAAAGAGAGAGGCGAGAATGAGAGAGAGAGAGAGAGAGAGAGAGAGAGAGAGAGAGAGAGAGAGAGGCAAGAATGAGAGTGAGAAAGAGAGAGAGAGGCGAGAATGAGAGTGAGAGAGGCGAGAATGAGAGTGAGAGAGAGAGAGGCGAGAATGAGAGTGAGAGAGAGAGAGGCGATAATGAGAGTGAAAGAGAGAGAGGCGAGAGTGAGAGAGAGAGAGAGAGAGAGAGAGGCGAGAATGAGAGAGAGAGGGAGAGAGGTGAGAATGAGAGTGAGAGAGAGGCGAGAATGAGAGTGAGAGAGAGAGAGGGGGGGCGAGAATGAGAGAGAGAGCGAGAGAGTGGCGAGAATGAGAGAGAGAGAGAGAGAGAGAGGCGAGAATGAGAGTGAGAGGCGAGAATGAGAGTGAGAGAGAGAGGCGAGAGTGAGAGAGAGAGAGAGAGAGAGAGAGAGAGAGGCAAGAATGAGAGTGAGAGAGAGTGGTAGAGAGTCGAGAATGAGAGTGAGAGAGAGAGAGAGAGGCGAGAATGAGAGTGAAAGAGAGAGAGAGGCGAGAATGAGAGTGAGAGAGAGAGATAGAGGCGAGAATGAGAGTGAGAGAGAGAGAGAGGCGAGAATGAGAGTGAGAGAGAGAGAGAGAGGCGAGAATGAGAGTGAGAGAGAGTGAGAGAGAGAGAGAGCGAGGCGAGAATGAGAGTGAGTGAGAGAGAGAGGGAGAGGCGAGAATGAGAGTGAGAGAAAGAAAGAGAGAGGGAGGCGAGAATGAGAGTGAGAGAGAGAGAAAGAGAGAGGCGAGAATGAGAGAGAGAAAGAAAGAGGCGAGAATGAGAGTGAGAGAGAGAGAGGCGAGAATGAGAGTGAGAGAGAGAGAGGCGAGAATGAGAGTGAGAGAGAGTGAGGCGAGAATGAGAGTGAGAGAGAGGCGAAAATGAGAGTGAGAGAGGGAGAGGCGAGAATGAGAGAGAGAGAGAGAGAGGCGAGAATGGGAGTGAGAGAGAGAGAGAGGCGAGAATGAGAGAGAGAGAGAGAGAGAGAGAGAGAGACGAGAATGAGAGTAAGAGAGAGGCGAGAATGAGAGTGAGAGAGAGAGAGAGAGGCGAGAATGAGAGTGAGAGAGAGCGAGAGAGAGTGAGGCGAGAATGAGAGTGAGAGAGAGAGAGGCGAGAATGAGAGTAAGAGAGAGAGAGTGAGAGAGAGAGGCGAGAATGAGAATGTGAAAGAGGGAGAGAGAGGCGAGAATGAGAGTGAGAGAGAGAGAGGCGAGAATGAGAGAGAGGCGAGAATGAGAGTGAGCGAGAGAGAGAGAGAGGCGAGAATGAGAGTGAGAGAGAGGCGAGAATGAGAGTGAGACAGAAAGAGAGGCGAGAATGAGAGTGAGAGAGAGAGAGAAAGGCGAGAATGAGTGAGAGGGAGAGGCGAATATGAGGGAGAGAGAGAGAGAGGCGAGAATGAGAGTGAGAGAGAGAGAGAGAAAGAAAGAGGCGAGAATGAGAGTGAGAGAGAGAGTCGAGAATGAGAGTGAGAGAGAGAGGCGAGAATGAGAGAGAGAGAGAGAGAGACGCGAGTATGAGAGTGAGAGAGATAGAGAGAGAGAGAGAGGCGAGAATGAAAGTGAGAGAGAGAGAGAGAGGCGAGAATGAGAGTGAGAGAGAGAGAGAGGCGAGAATGAGAGTGAGAGAGAGAGAGAGAGGCGAGAATGAGAGTGAGAGAGAGAGAGAGAGAGAGAGGCGAGAATGAGAGTGAGAGAGAGAGAGAGAGGCGAGAATGAGAGTGAGAGAGAGAGAGAGAGAGAGGCGAGAATGAGAGTGAGAGAGAGAGAGAGGCGAAAATGAGTGAGAGAGAGAGAGAGAGGGGCGAGTAGAATGAAACTGTGTGGTGTCAGGTAGAATAAAGTACCTGGAGTCTGGCTTACATGGCTGGGAATGTTGAAGTATTTCTAGTACTTGGGGGGTGAACCTTGCCCGAAAGTCAAATGCGCCTCACTTCAACTTGCGTCAAGTTCTTTGGGAAGTATTACAAGAAATGATCACGTATGTATGTACTTGATTTGCATACGGCTGCTTTGTAGTCAACTGAATCTTTGGAGTAGTTGACTTCTCGCGAGCTGTGAAGGTTTGTCAAAATGGGTGATGGATTGCCTTCAACAAGACGTCGTCGTTCAATACACCTTGAAAGCAACTAAGATCTCCTGTGTTCATCAGCAAGCGCGTCCAATAAGCCACGGTAGAGCTGCATATAAAGTGACGTCTTCAGAGCGTTGGCTTTGAACAAGTCAACCGTCCGTTCGCTCGTTCCCGGATCTCCCTCTGAGATGAAGACTCCCCCGGCGGATTTAGGTGTAGTACAGACTCCCTCTGGCGAGGTACCTTGATCCTACTCTTGCCCCAATCTGAATGAAATTGCCTGGCGCAGGTTTGATTCCAACCTCTAACTCTAACCCTCGCTGTGCCAGGAACTTCCCTAAACTGAGTAAAATCTCCTGGCTTTAGTTGATGAAGTCCTCATGGTGTAGCACTTTGCTGAGTCGAGTTATCTGTCCGTAATCCAGTCATGCCCGAGGTTCTCCATACATTCAACTACTGGAAAACAAGATGTTGAGAAGTGCACCGCCGGCCCAAATGACTTGGTTACATCTGTAGCATAGGCAGGAGACTTGCTCCATTAGTACTGGAAAAATATCTAGCGTTATCGTCCCGAAGAGGTGTGGTCATAGACATGGTAAAAGAGGGACTTTTGGGGTTAACAGAACAGTAGGATAGTATAACTAGATATTATTCCGATATTTTGGATACAAAATATTCAAGCTCTAAGGTTGTACATGAAAATACAGGTTTTGTAAGATGCGGGGCATGAGCACTTCATGATATCATTGGCATCTTTAAAAATGGGGTTTGAAGGAATGGGTGTCTTTGTCGCACAGTATTTGTCTGTTAGCTAGACCAGCGTTTCTCAACCGGGGGTTCGCGGACCCCTAATGTGCCCCAGAATACTACGAAGGGTTCCACAGGACGGGAAATTCAAGATGTTATTTTATTTACCATTTCATGCATATACACTGACTTTTTTCTTCTATTTTTGTGTCATGTTTGAACAATGAAAACATCTTACAATACCAGTTCCTGTGAAAAGAAAACAATTTATCAACAATTCTTTCATGCAAATGTAAAATGACTATATCCTATCTAATCCTGTATCAAGGGGTTCCCTGAAGATACGAGTCTATGTAACAGACCCACAGAACTTGAAGGGTTGAGAAACACTGAGCCAGAGGACCGTTGAGCTTGGGCAGTTGAAGTCTCGAGTGAACTACTGTGTCATAACTTAATTCATAAAACTTTGTTCACTTACAATAGTGTTGCTGGTACTACAGTGATTTCAAATAGTAATTCTATCTTGGCTAGGATTATGGATTTTTTTTTTATTATTATTAAAGAAACCACTGACACTGATTCTGTGCTTAATGTGTTCGTCGCAGCGTAGTACTCGATGAAGAGACTGAACATAAGAACATAAGAATGAAGGAGACTGCAAGAGACCATAAGGCAGCTATAGGCAGCTCCGTAGAATTGCTTAGTAGAAGGAGCCGATATATTGTGTACTATCAAACTCTTTAGATTATGCAATAGTTATGCGTAAACAATACTTCCCACCATCCTATTCAAAGATTACCTAAGTACTTGATGGAAAAAACTGCGGATGGAGGAGGGCCGTGGCACTCGCGAGAGTCGCCTCCATCCGGGTTGCACACGACCCTCTTCCGGAGTGCAATCCGGCGGGCCATGCCAGCAGCCAAATTGGGCTCGACGAGGGAACCACACGGCGACAGCAAGTAGGCACCTGGACAGGCAACGGGAGGATTCAGCCCCAGTGATTCAGCCTCGTAGGACTCTTCTTCCGGGGAACGGCAAGATCGTCCAAAGACGGAAGGGCAGAAGTGAACTTTGGACGGGGTCCATAGCCTGAGAGAGTAACAAATCTGGCTTATCCAGGCTGTCGACATCGCTCTCCGTCATAACATACTGGCCAGTGGCCTCTCAAGGACCCATGAGGGACTGGTCAGTGGCGGAAGAGCGGTGAAGAGCGGTGGCAGCCCACTCTCTCAGGTGGTCGGAGTTCACCTTAGCCCTTACCTGAGGCCTTCTCAACGAATCGAGGAGGAAGGAACACCCCGACACCCAATGACCCAAGACAGAGGAGGCACGATTTATCAAGAAAAATATTTTTTTCTTTTTACCCGAAAAAAAAACTTACGCGAAAGAACAAGACTCGCACTTCCATCGAAAAGGCTATTGGTTGGAATCGGATCCTTTTCCCGCTCAAAATGAGCGCTTTCCAACACGTTTAAGCCTTTGACACCGAAGATCTATCAAAGTGCTTATTGTGGCTACGACCAGAAAATCTAATTCAGCTGAGGGAAGCGCTTTTACACTAGGACTATCATTCTTTTACATCACATCACTCATGCCGATAGGAGACCTTAAGGTTCCTAGCGAGGATGAATACAAAGAATAAAGAATGATGTCCACTGTTACCTCGAACACCGTGTGAAGAAATACAGACAATGAGCCATATTCTCCAGGAATGCCCAATGGGTCCTCAATGCTCCGAGCAAAACCTTGAGGAAGCAAATGACACTACTCTATAGTGGATACGGTTCTGACACGATAAGGTACGATGATTGTTACCTCTAGATTTACCGAATTGAAAGTCATAAGCCAGACGTCCTCGGGCATTCCCATTCACCTCTGGAAAGGAAAGTTAGGCCCTTGACTGTGCTGCACGAGTGCTGCTTTGGTTCTGTGTCAGCAGCTGATAGGAGAGAAAAGAAGGGAAGTGTCATTGCCTGTCAAGTCCTTTACGTAAAAAAAGGAGACATCTTGGACCCAGTCCGGAATCTAAGTGCTACAATATCTCTTTTGAATAGAATGTTCTTGTTGGAACTGGGTGACGAACAATGGGCATCTGATTGTCTCCGCCGTTAGTCTGGCGTGTACACCAATAAGCACGTAACCATCGTTGGTCCCTTTACGAATAGATAGTATACTGATAAATAAATGAATATAGAAATAGACAAATAAGAATTAATATAGATAAATGAACGAATAAACTAGGAGCTCAATGTATATATATATATATATATATATATATATATATATATATATATATATATATAGAGAGAGAGAGGAAGAGAGGGAGAGATTAAAAAGTACCATTTATTACCATTTTGACACACGCACATACGCATATAAGCAGGACCCCCTCAACACACACCAACATACATACACACAAACTCACGCACATACACCCAAAATAACTACTCTTACCTGGATAAAAACTAATTTTAATTATTCCCGACATTGAAGACTTTTTCATGGATTTTTCAGGCTAAGGCCAGAGGTTTTTATATACCTGAAGAGAGAATTCTTCGCTGTAGGAGTTATGTTGCCAAACAATCATGATGCATGGAGTACAGTGGTTTAGTTAAATGAGGTGTCCGCATACTGTCTACATAGTTATCTGGTTACGTCATCAACAGCTAAGTAAGATATCATCATCATCACGTCATATTAATCATTATAAAGACTTTACCCATCAGGTTGGTTCACATGAACAGGGTATGCAGGAATCTCGTAGTATATATATATATATATATATATATATATATATATATACATATATATATATTGAATTAAACTATGACAAATGTAACTGAAGGCGGAGGAAATATACAAGGAATAATGGAAGAATTTTACTGCTTTAACGTTTCGACCCTTAGGGTCTTGATCACAAAGTATAACACAAAAATACAACATGGACATCTTATACACAGGCATGTCACCTCACAGGGTGCCTAGGAAGGTCGTCGTGCTCGGAACATTTGTCCGTTTGTTTTCATCAACTACCAATAAACTTGTAGCTCTTGCCAAGCATATAAAACCATCTCTATGGTTGATGTTATTATTAGTATTAATATAGGCTGCTTCTATTGTTTTTCTTAATTTCTTTGTTGAACCTTTACTTATTATAAATGGTCATGTGTATCTATGTGTCTTATTATAGAATTAGAAAGCCTGTGGGTTCTTACATCATTTTTGTGTTCATATAACCTTTTTTCTAATACACGACCCGTTTCCCCAAAATATGAGGATGGGTAATTTTTCCAAGGTATTCTATAGAGTATAGACAATACTATTTTCATTCGTATGGTTATTATAATAACCATATATATTCATATATATATATATATATATATATATATATATATCTATATATCCATATATATGTATATTTATATACATACATATATATATATATATACACACATATATATATATTTATATATATACATATATACATATATATATATATATATATACATATATATATGAAGAAGGAAAAAAAATCACGGGTCTAGTTCCGAGTTCCTGAGTTTATTCCCGACCGGTTTCGCTCTATGCTTCTTCAGAAGAAGGATAGAGCGAAACCGGTCAGGAATAAACTCAGAAAATCGGAACTAGACC
>NC_134813.1:9082727-9107727 GCF_046742065.1 Oratosquilla oratoria
AGTTATGCACATTACATTATTCATAAAAACCCATCCACGTTATTTTATTCATCAGGCACCACGTAAACAATACTTTTCACCATACAATTGAAAGAATACTTTAGTAGTTGCTGGAAAAAACTGCTGAAAGAGAAGGGCTGTGAGCACTCACGAGAGTCGCTTCCATCCGGGTTGCACACGGCCCTCTTCCGGAGGACACCCCGGCGACCCGCGCCACCAGCCAAGTTGGGCTCGACGAAGGAACCACACGGCCACAGCAAGTAGGCACTTGGCCAGGCAACTGGAGGGTTCAGCCCCTGTGATCCTCGTGGGGATCTTCTTCCGGTAAACGGAGAGATCGGCCGAAGAAGGAAAGGGCAGGAGAATGTGAACTTTCGGCTGGGTTCATGTAAGCCTGGGAGAGTGACGAACCGGGCTTGTCCAAGCTGTCGACATCGCTCTCCGCCGAAACATACTGGCAATGGCCAAGTCTTCTCGTACGCGAAAGAAGACGACTCGAATTACAGTCGAGAAGGTTATTGCCAGATATTCTTTGGTTGGAATCAGATCCGTTTCCCACTCAAAAAGAGAGCTTTCCACCACGCTTTTAAGCCATTGACACCAAAGATCTATCAATGTACTTATTGTGGCTACCGCCAGAAAACTTTATTCAGCTGAGGGAAGCTCTTTTACACCAGGGCTATCAGTCTTTTACGATCACAGTGGATTGGTTCCTTGGCAGAACATCACTTATGCCGATAGGAGACCTTTCGGTTCCTAGCGAGGATGAAAATGAATGATGAGGTACACTATTACTTTGAGCACCACAAATGCATGTCCCTGTCAAGAAAAACAGACAATGAGCCACATTCTCCGGCAATGTCCAATGAGTCCTCAGTGCTCCCAGGAAAACAGTGAGAAAGCAAAAGTACACTACAGTGGATGCGGTCCTGGCGCGATAAAGTAAGATGATTGTTACCTCTAGACTTACCGACTTGAAAGTCATAAGCCAGATGTCCTCGGGCATTCCCATTCACCTCTGGAAAGGAAAGTTAGGCCCTTGCTTGTGCTGCACTAGTGCTGGTTCGGTTCTATGTCAGCAGCTGATAGGAGGGAAAGGAAGGGAACTGTCATTGCCTACCAAGTCCTTTACGTAAAAATGGATAAAGAAATAGACAAATAAAATTAATATAGATAAATGAACAAACAAACCGAGAGTTCAAATATATATATATATATATATATGTATATATATATATATATTTATATATATATATATATATATATATATATATTAATAAATAAAAAAGTACAATTTATTACTTTTTTGACACACACACGTACACACGCATACAAGCAGGACCCCCTCAACACACACCTTCTTACTTGGATTAAATCTATCTAATTTTACTCATTCCCGACGTTGAAGACTTTTCCATATTGTTCAGGCTAAGGCCAGTAGTTTTATTCACTTCTTCGCTGTAGGAGTTACGTTGTCCAATAGTCCAAATGCATGAAGTAAAGTGGTTTAGTTAAATGAGGTTTAGGCATACTATCTACATAGTTATCTGATGACGTCATCAACAGCTAAGTATATCATCACGTCATATCATTCATTACAATGTCTTTCCCTATCAGGTTCGTTCACATGAACAGGATATGCAAGAATCTCGTAGTATATATATATATATATATATATATATATATATACATATATATATATATATATATGTATATATATTGTATATATATATACATATAAATATAGTAATATATAAATGTATGTATATACATATATATATATACATATTTAAATATACATATATATATATATATATATACAGACGCTCCTCTACTTACGTTAATTCGTCTTACGTTTTTTTCGATTTTACGTGTGGAAGGCAGATGTGGAGGGAGTGAACATGAGGGGACGTCCTAGGATGAGGTGGATGGATGGGGTGAAGGGGGCTTTGGGGAAGAGGGGAATGTCTGCTGAGGAAGGACGGGAGAGGACAGAAGACAGGGGTGAATGGAGAATGGTTGTATATGGATGATGTTGTGATAGCATGAGGTGGAATGGGAGGGTGGATGGGGGGCGAGGTAGTATGTGTGAGCAAATTTTGACGCAGCCCGAAGGGATTTCTCCCCGTCCTCTCCTTTTATGCAGTGGGGGGACGGAGAGGGGGGGGTCGCCGATTTAATGAAGCGGCCTTGCTGTGGATGTGCTGTGTCTTGCGACACTGCTTCTGACCCAGGGCAGTGGACAAGGTGCAGGGATGACCCGTCATTCAGGAGGTGCTAAGAGGGAGGGTGGAGGGGTGTGGAGTGTATTCAGGGGTATAATGGGTGGGATTGATTTTGTGCTTTTTTCTTTTCGGCTACCCCCCTTGTAAGGGGAAAAACCTTGGTATATGTATGTATGTACGTTTGAACCGACTGTAAAAAAAAAAAAAATTGTGATTTTTTTAGTTTAGCGCGCTCTCCGTAGTTCAAACGATACTTACGCATGACGCTGCGTCCATTGTTTACATGGCACAAACGACAGACTGAACGTGCCTTGCCTCCTCCTCCTCCCCCTCCACTATCTCAATTTATGTAGCTTGAATTTATTTTATTTGAAATTAATGTTATCATTTTACAATGTTATGTTTATAATTAATGATTTAGGGGTGTTTTATAAGGTACGGTGATAGAATTTATGGATATATACTACATTAACAACTTACGTTCATTTTCACGTTACGTTCGGCCGTTCGGAACCTAACTAAAACGTAAGTTGAGGAGCGTCTGTATATATATATATATATGTATATAATATATATATATATATATTGTATATATAAATAGTGTATATATATATTATATATATATATATATATATATATATATGTGTGTGTGTGTGTGTGTGTGTGTGTGTGTGTGTGTGTGTGTGTGTGTGTGTTCGATTGAAGACCAAAGCTAATTCAATATCCACTATCTGAATTACACCCCTCTAAGATCCCGGAGGAAATAATGAAACATATTCTCCTAGCCTCCACAACTGAAGTGCCCTTTAGAAGCCCACCAGGCCAGTTATATCTACAAGAGGAAGGAGTCGCCATGGGTTCACCTTTAGGGCTTTAGGGTGTACTTTTGCTGAATTATACATGTGTAATCTAGAGAACAAAGTATTACAAGACCCCGTCTTACCACCCTTTTCCTACTGTAGATACGATGACGACTCATTTACTGAAGCTAGTAGTGAGTCCCACCTGAAAGATCTACAGCTAGCCATGGGAACAGTTTCTGTACTACACTTCACATATGATCTCAATACACACAACAAAATTCCCTTCCTTGACGTCCCCACCCACTCTCAAGACAACAGATACACGGCCACTGTTTTCAGGAAAAAGACTGACACCGGAAGATGCCTGAATGCAGCATGTGAGTGTCCCCAGCGGTACAAACTTAACGTCATTCGGGCATACCTCCGACGCTCATATAAGAACTGCTCTTTTGGGGAACATTTTCACTCCGAAAAAACACGCCTTAAACAAATTCTCATTAACAACGGTTTTCCCAACTTTCTCATTGACAAAGAGACGAGACCTTTCATCACCCGCAACACAACACAACACGGACAAAACAACACATTCCACACACACAGTTTATTACAAAAACCAAATGACATCAGCATATAAAACAGGCGAATGTGTTCTCAAAGACATCCTTGCACGTAACGTCACATGCACCAACCCACACGACAAAGTGACCCTCATCATATACTACAAAAACACAATAGTCTCTTACCATATAATGAGAAATAATATAACTGAAAACAACTCTCTCGTCAAACAGACTAATATGGTGAACCAATTCACTTGCCCTGAAGAAAGTTACAATCTTCTTCCTAATGCTTCTTATATTGGTGTTACCACTACTTCTGTGAGCAGGAAACTCACAATGCACGCCCGTGAATGAAGTATACGCAAAAACATGATACAAACACACAACAAAACTCCAAACAGACAAGGTTTAGTCAACAATACAAAAATACTTAAACAATGTGGCAACAAGAAACTACACATCTTGGAAAGAGTCTACATTACACAATACACCCCTATCATTGTGCAGTCGTCATTGAGGAAAGAAGTGCGCAGTGTTGCTGCTCCCGTATTTTGAGAAAATTTGAAGTGTTCCTGCTGTCCAAGCAACTCCAGCTTCTCTCAAAACTGGTTTGGCCACCCATTGTTTGATTCTAGTAGTTATGGCTCGAGGGAGAGGTAGGGCTTCGGGTGTAAATAGGGGTAGGGCAGGTGCTATGGGTCCATCACGACCCAACATGGCTCCCCAACAGGATGTAAACAATGACACAACTCTCGACCCTACCCCTCCTATTCCTAGTCAGTCAGCCTCAGCTATTACTACTAACTCTTCTATCTCAAATGATCACTGTGGGACGTGCAATACACCTACAGGAATGGATGCAATAGG
The DNA here is from genome assembly GCF_046742065.1 of Oratosquilla oratoria. Lineage (NCBI taxonomy): Eukaryota > Metazoa > Arthropoda > Malacostraca > Stomatopoda > Squillidae > Oratosquilla > Oratosquilla oratoria. Next base: position 9,087,183 of record NC_134813.1, read on the forward strand.
TTGCAACTGTTGTGAGACCTGGTTCCACCCCTCTTCCATGTGCCTTGGCCTCCCTGACCATATAGTCAACAGTATTGTCGAATACGACGGCCAAGGTGTTGTTTTTATTTGTACGGAGTGTAGAAGTAACTCTGGGAAACCTGGAGGTGGTGTGTCTAACTCTGCATTTAAACAGCTATTTCAAACAGTAAAAAAAAACTTTGTGAAACGGTCCAGAACCTCTCTGTTAGGCTCGACTCCAGCTACAGTGTGCAGGGGGAACAGACCACCCATTTTCGTCCAAACCCGGAATCCCAAGCTGCGTTAAATTTCACAAATGTAGATAATTTGAGAATACTTATTCGAGAAGAAGCAAGGAAAATCGAGGAGAGGAACAGGAGAAAGTCTTCAATTATAATATGAGGCATTGATGCACAGAGTACAGAACTTGTGAACTCTGCACTCGACCCTGTGTTGAGACACATCTTGGGTTCACCAGTAGTTTTATCTGATGTCACTTGTATAAGCAGTGACAAAAAGCTATACCGTGCCAAGATAACTGATGATCAGATATGGAAAAACCTGCTAGATAAAGCGAAAAGTTTGCGCAGCTCACAGTATAGCCACATATACATCAATAGGGATCTCACTTACAACCAAAGAAAGGAACTGCGGGAGAGGCGGTCACGCCAACGCTCATCACAAGTTGATGGGTTGTCGGAGAGGCCTGCGGGTCATCATGTCGGCACTGACTCTGATGCAGCCCAATCAACCCCTAGTAATGTACAGGTCGCCCCCACAGCCCCCACTTATGTAATCTCTGGCAACACTATAGACCTAGTTCTCACATCAGAAAGTGACAGAGTGGGCGAAATTGATGTTAGGAACCCTTTCCCCAACTGCGGACATTGCCCTGTACTACTTCGTTATTATTTCCAGTTTGGTGTAACAACAGAAAACTCTCCCCCCTCTAAGCGATCTTGGCATCGAGGAAAATACAGCCATATAAATGACCATCTGTATGAAACTGACTGGGACTTTGAATTTCAAAATTTGTCAATTGATAGCATGTACAAAATATTCCTGTCCATCATTAGACCTCTGATTGAGCGAAATGTGCCTTTATCATCAAATACCCCATCCCCTATCAAGACACGTCCGCCTAAGAACCTCAAAACTCTTCGTAAAAAAGCATGGGAAACCTACAAAACTGCAAGAAGCTCCTATGGCAGACAGTCGTAACAAGCCATACAAGCCCTGGCACACTATGACAGCATTAACACCCGATTCCACAATTTTTTATCACCAAGCAAATTAATCATGAAAAGTCACTGATTCAGCAACTGAAACAATCTCCTAAGCTATTTCACCAGTATATTCGGAGCAAGAAAATTGGGACACCCTCGGTTGGCCCTTTGAGGATGGACTGTGGTGAGTTAACTAGTGACTGTATCCTGATGGCCAACACTTTCGCCTCTCACTTCAGCTCTGTATACTCTAGACAAGCCTGCAACAATCCTTCTCCGCATCAAATCTTCAATGGGACTATGCACAGAATTTCCTTAAATCTGGAGCAAATTCAGAATAGGCTTAAGGCACTCGACCCTGACTCCAGCATGGGACCAGACGGTATACATCCCACTCTTCTTAGATCCTGTGCCGCTATCGCTCTTCCATTGCTCCTACTATTTCAAAAGTCTCTCACCATGGGAAAACTACCAATGGACTGGAAAAATTCCACCATCATACCGATTTTCAAGAAGGGCTCCCGCTATATTCCACTTAACTACAGACCTATCAGTCTCACATCTGTCTGCTGTAAAACACTGGAAAGATTTATCTCTGAAGCACTGTACAATTTTCTGGACTCTAATGGTATTCTTTCAAATGACCAATACGGATTCCGTCAAGGCAGAACAGTCGATGACCAACTACTACTTGTATATAATGTCACTGTATGGCTGGATGCTGGATATATAGTTGATGTTGTGCTCTTCGATTTTAGTAAAGCCTTCGACGTAGTTAACCACTCTATACTCATAGACAAATTGAGACTATTGGGAGTACACGGTCCATTGCTGTCATGGATCATAGATTTTTTACTTGGTCGCACAATGCAAGTCTCAGTTTCAGGGTTTACCAGCTCCTCCAGAAATGTCCTCACTGGGGTCCCCCAAGGCTCAGTCTTGGGCCCCCTCTTGTTCCTAGTGTACATTGACTCCCTGCCAACTTATATCCACTCAAAATGCAAGTTCTTCGCGGATGATATGAAGATCTACCTTAAGCTACGAAGAGACTCCAGTTCCCCTTCAGCCGAAGACATAGGAATCTGCCAGAGGGACATAGGTACAGTATACAGAGTTGCTGACTCCTGGGGCCTACGCTTCAACCTGGACAAGTGTGCTGTACTACGTTGCCAAAGAGGCTCAACAGACATCAACCCAGGTCCCCAACATCATTATATAATGGACACCACCACCCTCTCTATTGTGACTGCACAAAAAGACTTGGGTATCACAGTTGATTGTAACTTGAAATTCCATACTCATATATCAAAAACTGTAAAGAAGGCAGCAGGTCTAGCAAATAATTTACTAAAATCAACACTCTGTCGTGATAAGGACTTCATGATCACCCTGTTTAAATCCCACATCAGACCACTGTTGGAGTTTGGATCCACTGTATGGAACACTGGATACCTAGGTGACCATATGCTCCTGGAATCTATGCAACGCAGGTAGACTAAACAAATAATTGGAATGGCAGAGCTTAGCTATGCAGACCGTCTGCTAACTTTAGATCTTTATTCAGTCCGTGGCAGATTAATCAGGGCTGATCTCATAAAATGTTGGAAAAATTTTCACAAGCAGTCTTCTATTTCACCCCAAGATCTTTTTTCCTTATCTCCAATAACACACACCAGGGGTCACAGATTTAAGATAGCCAAACCCCATACATCCCTAGAGTGCAGACGCAGATTTTTTAGTGTCAGATGTATTGACCTCTGGAACTCCCTGTCTGATGATGCTGTTAGCTGTGACTCAATTACATCTTTCAAAAAACACCTTCACATACAGTTGAGCCAAACACTCTTTGAATATGTTGATTAATCATTACCCAGATATTCGTTCCTAGCTGTCTACTTTCTGTGCACATGGCACACAACTCAGCCTTTTACCCTGTACTTTTCTGTTCTGATATATATTGAACAAGGGCTGGCGTGCCAGCAAGATGTGGGCTATCCCTGTATACCCAAAGCTTATCTCTCTCGAGCAATATGCTGGTCTAGAACGGGGTAGCCAACCAGGTGAGTAAACCAGGTGAGTAATCATTAATATACAAACAGACACAGTCAGTACTTTACAACTCCACAGCGAGGTTGCGTGGCAACAGAGACCAAACGTCCGGCTACAGTGATCTGATGTCCCGGGGAATTGGAGATGTTATTTTATCTACCATTTCATTAATATACACTGACTTTTTTCTTCTATTTTTGTGTCATGTTTGAACAATGAAAAAATCTGATAATACCAGTTCCTGTGAAAAGAAAACGATTTATCAACAATTCTTTCGTGCAAATGTAAAATGACTGTATCCTATCTAATCCTGTATCAAGGGGTTCCCTGAAGATATGAATCTATGTAACAGACCCACAGAACTTGAAAAGTTGACAAACACTGAGCCAGAGGACTATTGAGCTTGGGCAGTTGAAGTCTCGAATGAACTACTGTATGTCATGACTGAAGTCATAGAGCTTTAGTGTTCCTGGTACTACAATGATTTGAAATATTAATTCTATTTTGGCGAGGATTATGCAATATTTTTTCATTAAAGTAATCCATTGACACTGATTCTGTGTTTTATGTGTTCGTCACAGCGTAGTAATCAATGAAGAGACTGGAATTGCTTAGAAGGAGACGATATATTGTGTACTGCCAAACTCTTTAGATTATGCAATAGTTATGCACGTTACATTATTCATAAAAACCCATCCACATGTTATTTTATTCATCAGACGTAAACAATTCTCATCACAATCCAAATGAAAGAATAGACTTAGTACTCGATGGAAAAAACTGTTGATGTATGAGGGACGTGGCACTCGCGAGAATCGCCTCCATCTGGGATGCACACGGCCCTCTTCCGGAGAACACCCCGGCGACCCGCGCCACCAGCCAAGTTGGGCTCGATGAGGGAACCGTATGGCGACAACAGCCACGCCCCTGGACAGGCAACGGGAGCCTTCAGCCTCGGTGATCCTCGTGGGGATCTTCTTCCGGTAAACGGAGAGATTGGCCGAAGAAGGAAAGGGCAGGAGAATGTGAACTTTCGGCTGGGTTCATGTAAGCCTGAGAGAGTGACGAACCGGGCTTGTCCAAGCTGTCGACATCGCTCTCCGCCGAAACATACTGGCCATGGCCTCTCAAGGACCCATGAGGGACTGGCCAGTGGCGGAAGAGCGGTGAAGAGCGGTGGCAGCCCACTCTCTCAGGGTGTCGGGGTTCACCTCAGCCCTTACCTGAGGCCATCTCAACGAACCGAGGAAGACCACGAGGAAGTAGGAGATCGGGGAACGATTTATCAAGAATTTTTTCTTTTTCTTTTTGCCCGAAAAACCACGAGCCGACGCAATAGCCAAGTCTTCTCGAACGCGAAAGAAGACGACTCGAATTACAGTCGAGAAGGTTATTGCCAGATATTCTTTGGTTGGAATCAGATCCGTTTCCCACTCAAAAAGAGCGCTTTCCACCACGCTTTTAAGCCATTGACACCAAAGATCTATCAATGTGCTTATTGTGGCTACCGCCAGAAAACTTTATTCAGCTGAGGGAAGTTCTTTTACACCAGGACTATCAGCCTTTTACGATCACAGTGGATTGGTTTCATGGCAGAACATCACTTATGCCGATAGGAGGATGAAAATAAATGATGATGTACACTGTTACCTCGAGCACCAGAACTGCATGTCCCTGTCAACAAATACAGACAATGAGCCACATTCTCCGGCAATGTCCAATGGGTCCTCAGTGCTCCGAGCAAAACCTTGAGGAAGCAAATGTACACTACAGTGGATACGGTCCTGGCGCGATAAGGAATGATGATTGTTACCTCTAGACTTGCCGACTTGAAAGTCATAAGCCAGATGTCCTCGGGCATTCCCATTGACCTCTGTGGAAAGTAAAGTTATGCTCTTGCTTGTGCTGCACTAGTGCTGGTTTGTTTCGATGTCAGCAGCTGATAGGAGGGACAGGAAGGTAACTGTCATTGTCTGTCAAGTCCTTTACTTAAAAAAAGGAGACATCTTGAACCCAGTCCGGAGTCTAAGTGCTACAACATCTCTTTTGAGAGAAATGTTCTTGTTGGAACTGGGAGACGAACAGTGGGCATTTGATTGTCTCCGTCGTTAGTCTGGTAGGTACACCAACAATCACGTAGCCATCGTTGGCCACTTTAGGAATAAATAGTATATTGATAAATGAATGGATATAGAAATAGACAAATAAAAATTAATATAGATAAATGGACAAATAAACTGAGAGCTCAATATGTATATATATATATATATATATATATATATATATATATATATATATATATATATATATGTATATATATGTATATATATATGTTATATATATATGTATATATATATATGTATATATATATATATATGTATATATATATATATGTATATATATATATGTATATATATGTATATATATATATATATATATATATAAATATACATTTTATATATATATATATATATATATATATATATATATATATTAATAAATAAAAACTACAATTCATTAATTTTTTGACACACACACGCATATAAGCAGGACCCCCTCAACACACACCAACGTACACACACGCAAACTCAAGCACACACACACAATAACTATTCTTACTTGGATTAAAACTATCTAATTTTACTCATTCCCAACGTCAAAGACTTTTTCATGAATTGTTCAGGCTAAGGCCAGAGCTTTTTATTTACCTGAAGAGAGAATTCTTCACTGTAGAAATTGTTGCCAAACAATCCAGTTGCATGGAGTCCAGTGGTTTAGTTAAATGAGGTTTACGCATACTGTCTACACACACACACACACACACACACACATATATATATATATATATATATATATATATATATATATAGCTTAATCCTACTCTTGCCCGGAGCTTCCCTAATCTGAATAAAATCGCCCTGCGCAGGTTTGATTCAAGCCTCTAACTCTTTACCTATCAGGTTCGTTCACATATACAGGGATGTGCAAGAATCTCGTAGTATATTATATATATATATATATATATATATATATATATGTATATATATATATATATATATATATATATATATATATATATATATATGAGTGGAAAGGGTGATGAGGTAAACGCCAAAAAACCGTTGGAGTTTTATTACTAACGTTTCGTCCTTAAAGGACTTCCTCAGAGTATACACTAAGAAAATATTTACAGCTTATATACTTCATTTCTTACCCCGTTCCTCCCCTATCTCCGTCCTTCCTTCGTTCCGCTTCACCTCGAACAAAGTCGCTGGTCAATTTAGATAATTTAATAAATCCCTCCCTATGACATCGGTGTTGACAAGAAAGGTCTTACAGAATGCGTGAATAAGAGCTACAGATGGGAAGACAGTGACTTAGAGAAAGGTTTTAAACAAGGCTTGATCACGTGTTTCCATGCTCTAGCCACTTCCCACAATTGCGCTATTCCAAAAAGATTTAGGTCAGCCTTAGAGAACCTTGGAAATAATGATAACCTGATGATCACGGGTGCCGATAAAGGGGGAGGAATCGTCATCATGAACAAAACCGATTACGTTCGCAAAATGTACGACCTGCTTAGTGACACCACCACCTACGAAAAGAAACATAAAGGACACGCGACAATAGAAGGAGAGAAGTTCAAGAATGAAAGAAGCTCGGCGGATACTGGTCAAATCCAACAGAAGTAAGAAATTAGTAGGGCTACTGGAGGAAACCCCTAGACCACCCAGTATGCGCGGACTCCCGAAAAAACACAAACCAAACGTCCCGATGAGACCCATCACTTCCGGGATTGGCAGTGCACCACATAAATTGGCCAAGTATTTGGCCAAACCCTTATCCTCCAGACTAGGGTCAGTGAGCAAAGCACACCTGAAAAATTCAAATGGTCTCATTGAGAGAATACGAGACACAGAACTCTCACAAAAGAGGTTGGTATCATATGATGTCACAAGTTTATTTACGAATGTATCAATTAAAGGGGCATTAGAAGCAGCAAAAGAGGTTGTTAACGGCATGAATGACGAAGACCTTCCTCTTAGCAAGGGTGATTATTTAAAGTTAATATCCTTATGTGTTAAATTTGGTTCTTTCATATTTAACAATGAAGAATAGTTTCAGTGCCGTGGCCTCGCGATGGAGAGTCCGCTCAGTTGTGTACTGGCCTCTTTATACATGGAGGTTCTAGAAAGGGACCATTTTACCAATATAATGGGCCAAGATACAAAATGGTTGCGGTACGTGGATGATGTACTTGCTATCACCCCCAGGGAGACGGATCTCAGCAATAAATTAAATATGCTTAATAGGATAGAAAGTAACATCCAATTCACCATGGAACAAGAGAAGAGTGACAGATTAGCCTTCCTAGACACAGTAATATGGAGAAAAGGGAATAAGACTGCTTTCTCAGTACACAGGAAGAACACAAATAAAAACATCATCCACTATTACTCTGCTCACCACCCAAGAATAAAAAGCGGAGTAGTAATAGGTTTCTTTTTGAGAGCATACCGGGTGTGCAGTGAGGAATTTCTCCAAGGAGAAATTGAATACATTTTAAACATATTTAGGAAACTGTGTTACCCACAAGGCCTCTTACATAGGAAAAGAAAAGGCTTTAAAAGTAACAAAAAGAACCAGAACAAGCCGAACATGTGAGAAAAAAGAGGACAGCCGGGTTTTTTTGTCCGTTCCCAATTCCAAACACGCAGATGGAATCGGACATTTGGTCACCAAGGCAGGATTAAAAGTTGCATATGGCACAGGGACCAAAATACATAACATAATTAAAAACAAAAACAAAAAAGAATACCATATGGATGCTGAGGACAGCATGATATATAAAATTCCCTGTAAAAGCTGTCCCGTCAGTTATTTTGGGGAAACTGACAGAGGAATAAAAAAAAAACCGACTATATGAACACAAGAATGACGTAAAAGCCCACCGGACATCTAATTCTCTTGTGGTTCATATGGACAATTTTGGCCACCTTCCTGACTGGGAAAATACAGAGGTACTTCACAAAGGGCTAAGAAAGCAAGAAAGAAAAATAATAGAAGCAGCGTACACCGCTTCAAAACCATGTAATAACCATAGGGAGGGATTTATTAAATTATCTAAGTTGGCCAGCGACTTTGTTCGAAGTGAAGCTGAACGAAGGAAGGACGGAGATAGGGGAGGAACGGGGCAAGAAATGAAGTATATAAGCTGTAAATATTTTCTTGGTGTATACTCTGAGGAAGTCCTTTAAGGACGAAACGTTAGTAATAAAACTCCAACGGTTTTTTGGCGTTTACCTCATCACCCTTTCCACTCATATATATATATACATATATATATATATATATATATATATATATGTATATACATATATATATATATATATATATATACATGCATACTCGTATATATAAATTAAAATCCATGCATTACAACGTCATTAGTAGACAAATAGTACCAGCATTGATAAAACTATCCAATCCACTATTCATTCGTGGATTTGTTCATATCTGTGTATATGTACTCGTATGTATATATGTATGTATGGAGGCATGTATGTGTGAATTTACCTATGTACGAAGAAAGGAGGAGGAGAAGAGGTGGAAGATGGAGAAAATGAAGGAGGAGAAAAAAGACAAAGAAAAAAGAATAGTAGTAGAAGTAGAAAAGTAGAATAATAATGAGAAGAAAAAGAAAAAATGATAAAAATGAGAAGAAAAAGATGAAAACGACAAGACAAAAAGAAATAGAAGAGGATGAAAACAAGAAAAAATAGAAGAAAATGAACAAGTCTACCACACACCTGTTTTTAGAACACGACTGGAAATGTAACTTCAGTGTGTGGATTTTGAATCGTCATTACACTTGATACTCTTCCAGCTATTCTTTGGTCCAATGCAGAAGTATCAAGAGAATTACTGAAACTTTATTGGTTAGGTTTCACTGGTAATAAAACGAAAACCAGACATAGAATTGACATAGAGGCAGATTGATTTTCTTACGAGAGAAAATAGTATTAAGAAAGTATATAGCATATTAAAAAAATTATCTTTGCTATATGTGAAATTATCTTTTGAGATAAAAATGTACTTAGAAATTTAAGATACATTTTGATACAGTCGTGGAACTACATGACCGAATCACGTGGTTATAAAGCAAACCCAAACATGATTACTTCAGGAGTTGTACATTTTCAAGCGTCTTTAGGACATAAATCATAAACGGTTAGCTCAGCTTCATGATCTTAAGAGAAACAATGAAAACTGTGATCTCGACACAGCAAGCATAGATTATTGGGATTGTATATACAAGCAACACCAGAGTACTTATGTCAAGATAAGCTACCCCACACATTAGCTTGTAAAGAGTAGCAACACTAGAAACGTGTTTGCAAATATAAATCTACCCAACAGTGACGACAATTTAATCAAAGTTAGGTTAAGATCACCCACCCCAAACATTAGCTTGTATTACGCATCTTTACAAAGTCCGATGATTGTACATTTCTAATTCAAAGAAAACTGTCGATTATTGTCGACATAACCACCCACAGATCGGCGACTTGACGTCACAAGCATCACCATCCAGTACCTAGTGATGACAATTCATCATTACTAAATAAAATCAAAACACCTGAGTATTTGATTTCCTTACATAATATCTCTTGTGGATTACAATTCATAAATTATTCTGGTGATTAATATTCGTCTAGTATTATTAAAAATATATCGTACATAATATATATCGAATTTCCCATAAGGCATGTCTAATTTCAAAAGTTATTGAAAATTCTAAAAGACCTCTGCCCCTTTTCGATGATTTATGACAAGAAATATTTAAAATTTATTCATAACGCAATGATTTTAAGCATAAGATATATTAATTTTAACTAACAAGAACGAATATATTCACTATCAAGCAATAAAATAGACATCAGAGTGAAAAAAGTTAGAAAGCTCAAAGTAAAAATCTGTACCTAACCTCACTTTAATTAAATGATCGTCACTGTTGGGGATTTATATTTCCAAACTCATTTCTGGGGTTGCTACACTTTACAAGCTAATATGTGAGGTACTTTATCTTAACATGGATACTCTGCGATTGTTGATCTTGACAACGTAGCGCCAACAAATCTAAAAAAAAATATAAAGTTGGCAACTTCAAATTGGATATTGTTGTTGTTCTTTCAAAAACAGTTCAGAGGTATTGGACGCGAGTTCAGAACCATTTCCATTACATCTTGGAGGTTTAATTAGATGAGAGATTAAATTTGATATATCTGATGTGTGGTTAGCATCACGCATAAATGTTTTGTGATATTAATGATACAATTGCTTCTCCTTTACCTGCACTTATGTAATCTACATATCAAGTAATGCAATCACTTATGATGTAAGCGTACATTGTGTATGCGATTCGCCATGGTCTTGGATCACGTGCTGGACTCGTGATCGAGTTATTTCCCTGTCCGAAGAGAGCTCTGAGTTCATATATGACCGATCTATGGGTAATGCTGTGACCTTACACGCACACACAACTCCCCGCCCACGAGTTGGAGTAACGACCCGCAGAGCAGCAATACTGAAATTATTTCACCCCTGGGCGGGATTCGAACTCGGACCACCGTAGTGGCAGGCTGCCACTACGGTGGTCCGAGTTCCCGGCTGCCGCTGGCAGCCGGGAACTCCAACCACTACACCACGAGGTGTCTGTGATTCACCATTATCTTGGATCACGTGTTGTACTCGTGATCGACAACTATTTCCCTCCCGAAAGAGAGCTCAGGTGTGTGTGTGTGTGTGTGTGTGTGTGTGTGTGTGTGTGTGTGTGCGCGCGCGCACGCGCCCGCAATATGGCGCCATTCGCCTGCTACACTAGGCCCCGTCCACACGTAGCATTTTGATGCGCGATGTATTGAAGCGATGAGTTGAAAAACGTGACTCAATTCGTCGCATTATGAAAGCAGTCATGGGGCGTACCGATTTCGAATCGCTGCGCCGCGCCGTGTCAATGACAGTTGAAGAGGAGAGAACGCACGCGCTCTGCTTCGCTCTTACATTTTCATACAATGGCACAAGCAACTTCCGCAAAGCCGTTCGAGTGGACGAAGACTATTATATTACATTTCATTAAGCTACTACAGCAGTACCCAGCCATTTGGAATATCAAGTGCAAAGAATATAAGATGAGAAATATAAAAAGTACAAGCATCGAAAGCTGACTTATATTCTTTAACAAAATGTAATGTGCGGAATGAAGACATAACCAAAAACTTCATACACTGAAAACACAGTTTTACAGGGAAATGACTGCCATCAATGCATCAAAGAAGTGTGGTGCTGGCACGAAAAATATATACACTCCAAAGCTGTGGTGGTTTAATGATTTAATGAATAGAGCGTCGGCAGCCATCCTATTCCCGTGAAAGCCAAATGATGACAGAGCACTGGTTGCTCGCGCAAGGTATTCGCAGTGATGCAGCCCGTCCAGACGCTAGTGTCAAGTTTTCATCACGACTACTGCATCAAGTCGCTGATGCGTGATGCTCCGTGTGGACGGGGCTTAACATCTGTGAGCAGTTGCACCTCTTCCCTTCCGTGTTAGACTTTCCGACATAGCTTCTGTTGCCAGGCGATTTCATTCATCGCCTTGGCGACGCCCAAGACCTTTCCTTAGCTGATGGCACTTTTATTGATATTACTATAGGGTGGCCAATGCAACGCTGAGTATGAATAAATTAGTAATTGTACAGCACTACAAAGACAAGCATGCGCTTACTTCGGAGCAAAGCCAAGACTGACCGACGCGACGCCGAGCTTCTTAGCGCGGGAAAAACATATACAAATCGCATGGTTCATTTACAAAAAATGCACACGGAAATATACAACGGCAATAATAAAATCAATACACACTAATGAATATACAACACTACAAGTACGTATGTATAATATACAAAGAATATTCAATGCTACCATTACAATATTCCCTCGGTCATAGTGCCAATGAACTGGGCAGTACCATCGCTTGTAAAATTTCGCCTAAACTAAAGTACGCTTGAATCTCCTATGTTACATGAAAGGGTTATAAGCACCTCCTTGGATGCACTAGAAGTTTGGCAACAATGCCCTTAATAAAGATGAGAAAATAGAAAGAAATATAAATATTGACAGATATAAAGATAAAACAAATAGGTAGCAGGATTGAGCACTGGGGCCATTACGTCATTAACTGGGACTACGTGACTAAGCCCATCCCCCAACGGTCCTCCCACCTGTAATATCTACCGGACTAACGCTGGGTTCGCAGAAATTGTACTATCTGTTGGGTTCTAGACCGAAATTAACTATATTTCACTTTGGGCTACCTGGCTAGTTTGCAGCAAAGAACCTGGGAAATATCTTAGAACTTACCGGTTTGGGAAGGGATTTATCCAACAGTCTGGTGACGCTGCGATTGTGAATATTGTTCTATACGGATTTTGGGAAACAGGTGGTATACGCCTGAATGTTGTACTCACGATGTGTTCAAAAAAGCATAATAAAATGTTTCTCCATTATTGCAAACTGAACATTAACAAAATAAATAGATAATTCGAGAAACGGGTCATACGCCATAATCTTGCCTCTCTCCAACTCCCAAGTCATTTTAATCACTAGTTGCACAAAACACGATAACACAACAGTACTCCTTTTCAAAGCACTCGGGACACTAGTTTTCACACACAAGTAAAAAAAAAATTACAAATCTTTAGACACCACACATCCGTACTCGGCACTAACGAATTCAAAAGTGAGTTCGCATACGACCGATTTAGTTTTCGTTACGTGGGAAAGCCCTGCGATTGGCTGAAACAAGTCGCGGGATTCAAAGCAATTAAGTTATTGGCTGAGAACTGGTGACGCCTTGCCGGGCTCGGCCAAGTAATGTCCTTCTTGCCCTGAAAGGTAGCTGGCTTAAACGAGGCGATTCATTTGTAATGTATAATTACAATCCAACTATTACTTGTGCCCGCCGGAGAGCAACTTGGACACTGTTTCGTAGGCGTTGCTTAGGCATAACGAAGTTATTTTTCAGAAATGAAGTGATAACATCCATTGTATATAGATGTATTTGTTATCTGTATCGGCAATAATACTGATACTTCTGTTCTGTTATGAATTTTTAGTTTTCGTAACCGTGGTTTTTATGACTTAAAATAGTTGAACTTGCAAAGGTAATATTCTTTATTCTATACAAAGACGAAATATCTGAACACATTCAGATTTATATTTAATTCATCGCTTAGTTCACTTACCAATCTTTATTTTGAGGACTGAACAATTCAATTGGGTGCATGTCATGCATTATACAAGTAATACATCTTAATTTTACATTATAGTTACGGTATGTGTTTGAGTGTGCAACTTCGCACCTTGAACAAGTTGGATTGTCGTTCTACGTTACATACGAACAACCTCAATGGCGAGTTTAACTACAGGCGAGCGTCAATCGCCTCGTTTAGGCCAGCAGCCACCTCTCAGGGCAAGAAGGACTCCTACACTAAGTAGTTCCATATCCTTTACCACCTGTCATCCCTATCCACAAAGTTATCTGATCTTTTCTTAAAACAGCCGCTAGTCTCGGCGCCACCTTTTACCTGTTTTCATATTCTCCCTCTTGACATTTGCCTCTGCCAGTCCAAACCTACCTCCCTCACTCCCCCCTCTCCCCCCTCCCCCCTCCCCCTCCCTCCTTCCCCCTCTCTCTCTCTCTCCCTCCCTCTCCCTCTCTCTCTCTCTTCTTAGGGAGAGATCTCGGCGACCTTGAAGAACTCCTGCGTCAACATTGACTGCATTTGCCCAACATGTATCATAAAAGAAATAACTTTTTTTAGGGGGGGAGGGGGTGGCCTCGACAGATACCTCACAAGTCTCTGCAACGCTAAAGAACGGGACTTTGCCGAAAGCTGAAAGGTTATGATTTTACTCTTAATGTTTACGAGTAGTTAGATTTGTACGGAGGTTGTAAGTAGAGAATTCCAGCTTCCAGTCTACGGGGTGTTTCCAGGCTGGGCTGGGAGACGCACAGTGGTCTTCTGCAAGGGGTGGGCAACCTTTTTTAAGTGCGAGTGCCTAAATCAGCCAAACCTTTGATATCCATTTTTCTTGTGTGCCAACGGAATATAATGGTATGGGTCGTCGCCTCCCTTCACCTCCTAATTATAAGGGCCCCAACCGGCCACCCAGCGGCGCAGCAGGAGTCATGCAAATGAAATTAGAGATTTATCTTATGTCATTTATTTATTCTATTTTTTATGATTTTTTGTTTTTGTTATTTATTATTATTGTTATTATCATTATTATCATTATCATTATCACTACTACTACTACTACTACTACTACTACTACTACTACTACTACTACTACTACTACTACTACTACTACTACTTTAATGTGAGCATTGGTTTTCGCGTGCAGTAAAAAAGTCATTGGGGTGCCAGGTTTTGGCACGCGTGCCAAAAGTTGTCCATCCTTATCCAACACCAATGATTCAATGCAGGACCGGGCTATCCCACCGGTGACGATACAGCCTTCGTGTATATCGCGCAGAGGGCTGAGACGAATTTTATGGCCTTTATATACATCATGCTGCTGTCAGGCAATTTCATTCATAAGAGATACTTTTCCTGTGCCAGGTCCCCTCTCTCCTCATCCTCCTATTCTTCTTCCTCCTCTTCCTCCTTTTATTCTTTCATTTCTCCTTCCTCTTCCTCCTTCTCTTCTTCTTGCACCGCGTCCCCTTCCTCCTCCTCCTCCTCTCCTTACATATGTACACTTCCTAATAATCCCCTCCTCCATCTTCTTCCTCCATCTCTACCTCCATCTTTTTCCTCCTCCTTCTCTTCCTATTTCCCTCCTTCCTTTTGCTCCTACTCCTCCTCCTCCTCCTCATCTTCCTACACACATCACTCCCCCTCCTATTACTCTCCTCTTCTTATTCTTCTTCTTCTTCCTTCTCCTTTTATTCCTCCATTTCTCCTTTCTCTTCCTCCCCTCCCTGCACCACTTTCCCTTCCTATTACTCCCTCCCGCCTCCTCACCCTCCATTTCTTCCTCCATCTCTACTTCCTATTACTCCCCTCCTCCTCCTCCTCCTCCTCTTCCAACTTCCTCTTCCTCCTACTCCTCCTCTTTCTGCACCAATTCCCTTGCTATTACCCCCTCCCCCTCCTCCTCCTCCTCCTCTTCTTCCTCTTTCTTATAATCCTCCTCCTGTTCCTGCAATTCGTACCCTTCCTATTACTCCCTCCCTCCCTTCTCCTCCTCCTCTTCTTGCTCTTTCTTATAATCCTCCTCCTCTTCCTACAATACGTACCCTTCCTACTACTTCCTCCCTCCCTTCTCCTCCTCCTCCTCCTCCTCCTCCTCCTCCTCTTCATCCTCTTTCTTATAATCCCCCTCCTCTTCCTGCAATACGTACCCTTCCTATTACTCCCTCCCTCCCTCCTCCTCCTCTTCTTCTTCCTCTTTTTTATGATAATCCTCCTCTTTCTGCAATACGTACCCTTCCTATTACTCACTCCCTCTCTTCTCCTCCTCCTCTTCTTCCTCTTTTTTATAATCCTCCTCCTCTTCCTGCAATACGTACCCTTCCTATTACTCCCTCCCTCCTCCTCCTCTTCTTCTTCCTCTTTTTTATAATAATCCTCCTCCTGTTCCTGCAATACGTACCCTTCCTATTACTCCCTCCCTCCCTTCTCCTCCTCCTCTTCTTCCTCTTTTTTATAATCCTCCTCCTGTTCCTGCAATACGTACCCTTCCTATTATTCCCTCACTCCCTTCTCCTCCTCCTCCTCTTCTTCTTCTTTCTTATAATCCTCCTCCTGTTCCTGCAATTCGTACCCTTCTTATTACTCCCTCCCTCCCTTCTCCTCCTCTTCTTCTTCCTCTCTTATAATCCTCCTCCTCTTCCTGCAATACGTACCCTTCCTATTACTCCCTCCCTCCCTTCTCCTCCTCCTCTTCTTCCTCTTTCTTTTAATCCTCCTTTTCCTGCAATACGTACCCTTCCTATTACTCCCTCCCTCCCTCCTCCTCCTCTTCCTCGAGGGAGCAACTCCACTTTCTGGTAGAGTTCATAAGAACATGAGAACATAAGAATGAAGGAGGTTGCAAGAGACCATAAGGCCTACACTAGGCAGCTCCGTATCGGTCACCACCTGTCATCCCCATCCATAAAGTTGTCTAATCGTTTCTTAAAACAACTGATAGTTTCAGCGCTTACTACATGGTTACTAAGTCTATTCCATTCGTCGACCACCCTATTAGTAAACCAATTTTTGCCTATTTCCTTCTTAAATCTAAATTTGTCCAGTTAAAATCCATTACTGCGAGTCCTGCCCTATTGTTTTAATATGATGACCTTCTTTGTATTACCCTTGTTAAAGCCTTTGATCTAGTTGAATACCTCTAGTAGATCACCCCGCACTCTGCGTCTTTCCAGAGAGTGTAAGTTTAGGTGCCTAAGCCTCTCTTCGTGAGAAAATTTCCAAGTCCATGTATCATTTTGGTCATTCCTCTCTGTACTGATTCTAGTGAATTGATGTCCATTCTGTGGGACGGACACTAAAACTGTACCGCATAGTCAAGGATGGGTCTAACTATCGCTAGATAGAGTTTGATAATTACCTCTGCACTTCTATTCGTTACCGCCCTGGCAATGAAACCTAATGCTCTGTTAGCTTTATTCCTGGCGCTAATGCACTGTTTCCTGGTTTTAAGTTCCGGACTCACTAGAACTCACAAGTCTTTCTCGCACTCAGTTTTCTCTAAAAGCGTGTTATCTAAGCTGTATCTATCTTCGGGGTTGTGTAGCCCTACGTTTAACACGCTACACTTAGAGATATTGAAGTTCATTTGCCATTTCACCGAACATGTGAACAATTTGTTAAGATCATCTTGCAGAATCTCTGCGTCGTCTCCTGACCTGATTAGGCGTCCTATTTAGTGTCGTTCGCAAACTTACTAACATCACTATTTATCCCATCGTCTAAGTCGTTTATGTACAAAATGAACAACAAGGGACCCAAAACCGAGCCCTGGGGGACTCCACTAGTAACATTGCCCCACCTAGATTTTACTCCATTTATGGTGACCCACTGTTTTCTGTTACTAATCCAAGCTCTAATCCACTCTAACACTTTTCCTCCTATGCCATGGGCTTTGATTTTATGTAGTAGTCTCTGGTGTGGCACCTTGTCGAACGCTTTGCTAAAGTCAAGGTAAATAACATCGTAATTATCATTGTTATCTGACGCCTTATATACTTTAGTGTAAAAGGGTAGAAAATTAGTCACATATGACTTACCCTTAGAGAAACCATGCTGTGTATCATGAATAAAATTGATTCAAGTATTTTACCCATAACCGATGTCAAACTGATTGGCCTGTAGTTGCATATACTGTAGATCTATCTTCCTTCTTAAAAACAGGAACAACGTTTGCCTGCCTCCAAGCAGTGGGAAGAAAACCAATGTATACAGATTTATTAAATATTTCAGTTAACTGGTCGCAGATTTCAAATTTACACTCCTTTAGCATTCTCGGAAAAAATTCGTCTGGACCTGGGGATTTTGTAGCTTTAAGTCTTTCAATCTGCTTGACTACTTCTACTTTACTAATGCTGATCGGTAATCATTTGTTTTGGGAAATTATCCTGCACCACATCTAAGAATTTTTTCGCTTCCTGATCTCCTACTAAGGTTTCCCAGTCAATGTTTCTATAATCAAAATCTCCCATGATCACATTGTCAGCCCGACTGTCCCATAGGCAAAGAAAACATGAATACTTGGTGTGCCCACCCTGTAATTCAAGTAAGAAGCCACGCATTGTAAAATCACCACAAACATCCCATTTAAACTCATCATAGTTTACCTTCTCGAGAAGCCTTTATACATTGTCGTATTCTTCCTTCATCTGTACCAAGCATGGTATAGGCAGGGGTGGATACTGATTTGAGGCTTTTCGTAGAACTATCTATGTACAGTTGCTATTGTTCAGGGTTATGATCAATTCCAATAGCTGTAATAATCTATTAATATCTTCACATAAGCAGAGATCCTCACTTATATCAAAGTATACTTCGAATTCCTCATGGTGCTTCCTGTATACAGTTGATCTACAGTCCTCCCCCAACAGATTCCATTCATTCAGTCTGGATGCTAAAAGCTCAGCTCCTGACTTAGTGAGCCACAAGTCCCTGATGAACTCATCCAGTTTACGTTGATTTAGAAAGTGTGGGCGGGTACTCAATCTTGGGGCAAATTTTTCATCCCTTTCTTCATTGTCACAACCTTCCCACTCTCCTGATGAGACCTCCACCCTACCATCTACCTGATAAAAAATGCATTTATCAATTGGAACATAAATATGAATTGTACGTGTAATGGCATTACAATTAGCTAAATGTTTAGAAGATTTCAATATTGATTTTGTTAGAAAGAATAGAGTTCGTAATTTGATCAAATTTACTTACATTTTCTGGAGGCCGTGGAACCAGTAAGGTGTCATCATGTGGCACAGGTGCAATAGAGGATACAAGTTGGGATATGGAAGCGATTTTTCCCCTTACCTTACCTTTCTGTACTTTGATATGTCAACCATGCAAAAGTAGTAATCATCGTGATGATTTTTTTTTTGCTCACGCCAAACTCTGGGCACAGCAAATGGCATTGCTCTCCACCCATCTCTCAGAAATGCATCTCAATTTGGTCGACAGCTTCCACATATCACATGGGGGGCCCGTGGTTTAGCTCGGTCACCCATGCTCGTTCCAAAGTACAGTCTATAAGGAATACAGTGCTCTGCACTTTTCATAATTTTATGTGATATGTGTTTAGATCCAATATATGGATATATATATATATATATATGTATGTATATATATATACATAAATATATATATATATATATATATATATATATATATATATATATATATATATATATATATATATATATATACATACATATAGCTTGTTAATGAGAGGTGAACTTTTGAAATGAAAAGGTCCCGCACTCAGTTCTAGTATTTTATTTGCTTTTTCAGAGGCTGAAATACAATGCTTTGATGATTTGAGATCGTTACTGATAATTACGCCGAGATCCTTTTCACTATCCACTTTTGTTAAAGAATTTCTGAATAACTTGTAATCGTACTTACTGTTATTTTTACCTATGTGCATAACATAGCATTTAATTAAATTTCATTAGCTCCTTTTTAGACCATTGCTGTAAATTGTCTAAATCTTCTTGAATATCTATTTGGTTTAAGTGATCATTTGCCATTCCGCACAGTTTTGTATCATCAGCATATTTGGAGACAATAGATATTAGTCCGTAGTCTGTATCATTTCTATATACTAAGAACAGAATTGGACCAAGAGGGGAACCATATAAATATATATATATATATATATATATATTACTGTATACTGTATATACATATATATATATATACTGTATACACACACACACACACACACACACACACACACACACACACACACACACACACACACACATAAATTTTCCAAAGAAATGGTCGATCACATTTTATCATTCGTTACTGACCCTATCTGTGTTAACAATGTTTGTGTCCGTGGGCACTCCGCTTTTCGGCCACGTCTTCCGACAGTCTCTACAGGAACAAGGACCACGGTTCCACCTCGAAGAAGAGACAAGAGTTGGACGGAGCGAACCCCCTGGGGACCTTGAAGGTTCCTGATCGCCAAAGCGATCGACAAGAAACCCGAAAATAATTTCGGGATGGAACCTCAGCCGACATCAGTTGGCTGATGACCCCAAAGAGAAAGTTCCTCGAGTTCAGCTCCCGCACAGGAGTGCGATGACGAACTCGACAACGCCCCTCTTGGAGAAGACACCCTCCGTCAGTCGAGGGGGTCGGCCGACGATCTTATTCAGCTGAGGGGAGCCCTGGCAACAATTTAGGAAAGATGTGTGTAATCTCGAAAGGCTCGAGATAATGCAGATTTTCTAAAGCGTTGCTGGGGCTCCTCCTCAGAGGAATAAAATCGTTTGTCAGTCGCCAAAGCAAAATCTCCAGAGGGGCACCCCCACATCAATTGACAATGTTACCATATACAGTCAGCTGGCTTTGCCCGTGTACCAAACGGGTAGTCCGTGCTAAATATTGTAAGGGTCCGTCAAGAATTTGTGGAAAAAAACAAAACAAAACGGCAGCCACGAGGATTCTGATACAGAT
>NC_134813.1:9112727-9130227 GCF_046742065.1 Oratosquilla oratoria
CGAGCCGAGCCCTGCAGTCCCCTATGGTCGATCTAGTCTCAGCGTACGCTACGATTGGTGATGTGGTGACGCATCTAAACAAGACCCGGGAAGGTGCACTGACCAGCTTCCAGGACATCTTCAAGAAGGCAGAGGGGCTCCTCCAGGAGATCGGTTCATCACGCGACACCATTCCTGTATCTCGAGTTTGCAAGCGCCAAACGCAGCGAGTGAATTTACCCTTCCAGACAGCTGAGGAGTATTACCGAAGATCTGTATATGTCCCATTCCTCGACCATGTATTGACTGAGCTGCAGACCCGGTTCGGGAATGATACCATTCCTGTTGGCTTCAAGATCAAGAATCTGCTCAGCAGCGCTGACGGAGATGTTGCTGCTGTACTGGAAGCGGCAAAGGTTTATGAGGCTGACATCGAGATCTTGAGCCTCGTGAAGGCGGAAGCAGAGCGCTGGTATTCAACAACAATGAAGTTCGAATCCATTGGAGATGCCCTTGCCCACGCCCAGACCCGAATGTATCCGAACCTGGCCAAGCTCCTCCGAGTTTTGATCACGTTCCCAGTCTCGAACGCAGAGGCTGAGCGTTCATTTTCAACCCTGAAGCGACTGAAGGCCTACCTAAGGAATACTATGGGTCAAGATCGCCTCAACGGCCTGGTGCTACTAGGCGTTCACAATGAAATCAATATTGAAATAGACAGTGTAATCAATGTATTTGCCCCCCAAAAAAAAGAAAACAGGAAGTTGATGTTCGTGTGAGATCCCATGAACAATGCTGTGTGTTATTAATGTAATTTAGATACTTTTATTAACAGGTTCAGAAGTTCATACACGTTTTTGTTTGTATTTCTGTTTTTTAGAGTTACTTTTATTTCTATTACTTCCATGAGTCCATGTGCACTAACACTACACACATACATACATACATACATACATACATATACCAAGCCTTTTTCCCCCTTACAAGGAGGGTAGCCAAAAAGAAAAAGGCATAAAATCATTCCCACCCATTCCATCCCTGAATACACTCCACACCCCTCCACCCTCCCTCTTATCTTAGCACCTCCTGAATGACGGGTCATCCCTGCACCTTGTCCACTGCCCTGGATCAGAAGCAGTGTCGCAAGACACAGCACATCCACAGCAAGACCGCTTCATTAAATCGGCGACCCCCCCTCTCCATCCCCCCATTGCATAAAATGAGAGGACGGGGAGAAATCCCTTCGGGCTGCGTCAAATTTTGCTCACACATACTACCTCACCCCCCATCCACCCGCCCATTCCACCTCATGCAATCACAACATCATCCATATACAACCATTCTCCATTCACCCCCGTCCCCTGTCCTCTCCCTTCCTTCCTCAACAGACATTCCCCTCTTCCCCAAAGCCCCCTTCACCCCATCCATCTACCTCATCCCAGGACGTCACCTCATGTTCATTCCCTCCACATCTGCCTTCCACACCTCTTTCACTAGTCTTTCTTCACTCATTCTTTCCATGTGTCCAAACCATCCTAATATTCTTTCATCAACCCTATCTCCCAGCTCCCCTCCCACCCCCGTTCTCCTCCTCACCTCCTCATTTCTCACTTTATCTAGCCTAGCAACCCCCATCATACTTCTCACACACCTCATCTCAAACACATTCAAACTCCTTCTCTCTTCTTCTCTTGTGTTCCATGTTTCTGCCCCATACAGTGCTGTTGGCACAATCACTCCTTCATACAGTCTCCTCCTAGCATCCATTTCCAAATGTCTATTCCTCATTACACTCTTTAATCCACCAAGGCATTTACTCGCTTCTCTCAATCTACATTCTACCTCCACCTTCACTCCACCTTTCCCTGCCACATTTGCACCCAAGTATCCAAAACCATCCACTTCCTCCAGTCGCCCTCCCTCAATGCTCACCTCCAGCCTACTGCCACCCCCACCCCCCGCACATCCCATCACCCCACTCTTACCCACATTTATCTTCAGCTTTCTTCTATCATATACTCTCCCAAACTCTGCCACCAACTTCCTCAATCCCTCCTTCGATCCTGCCACAAGCGCAGTGTCGTCCGCAAACAACAGCTGGCTCACCTCCCACTCCTCTCCATTTTCTTTAACCATCTCCAATCCCTTGCCCACTACCCTTGCATTTACCTCTCGCACCACCCCATCCATGTACAAGTTGAACAGCCAGGGCGACATAACGCATCCTTGACGAAGTCCCACCTTTACCTCGAACCACTCACTCCCTCCATTTCCATTCCCGACACAAGCTCTACTACTCTCATAAAAACTTTTGACAGCTCCCAGAAGCTTTCCTCCTATCCCGTACATCTGCACAACTTCCCACAGCGCCCTCCTGTCCACCCTATCACAAGCCCTTTCCAGATCCACAAAAGCCCAAAAAACATCCCTCCCCCCTCCCATAGCTCTCTCACACATCCGTCCCACCACAAAGATCTGATCCACACAACCCCCACCTGTCCCAAATCCATACTGTTCCCCACCAACCACTCCCCCCGCTCCTCTCCCAATCCTCTCAATCAAGATCCTCCCATAAGCCTTCCCAACTACACTCAACAAGCTAATCCCCCCGAAACCACCACACTCACACCCGCCCTCCCCCTCCCTTGTAAAGAGGAACCACACAGGCACTTCTCCAGTCCTCCGGCACTCTACCCTCTCTCCAACAAACATTAAATAACCTCACCAACCAGTCCACCATCACTGCACCTCCCCCCCTCAGACACTCCGAATGGCATCCATCCAGACCAGGTGCTCCACCTGCTTTCATCATCCCAACAACTGCCCTCACCTCATCCTTCCCCACCTCTCCTCCATTCTCCTCATTCATCACTCTCATTTTCTTCGCACTTCCCACTGCAGCAATCTTTCCCTCCCTATCCTCCTTCACATTTAGCAACTCCCTAAAATACTCTGCCCATCTTCCCCTTACTGCCTTTTCCTCCATTATCATCTCTCCATCTGCACCTTTTACCTTTTCTTCTCCACTTGATTCGCCTCCTCTTCCTCTCTTAATTTCTTTCCAAAACATCTTTCCAAAACATCTACACTGCACACGGATCCTGCAATAATTTGTCTCTATGCGAGAGTATACGCGTGCCAGTGCCTTATCACTGACTAGCACAAGCGTGTAACAATATAAAACGAATATACATTCTATTATATATGTCTGAAATACAGAAAAATCTGAAAAAACATGATTAAGTTAAGTATACCTCAGACTTCTGACACATCAGACTACTTAGAGGAAGGAATTCAGGTTAGCCCCCCCCCCCAAATTTTTATCCTGGATCCGCCACTGATATATATATATATATATATGACTATATTATGACAAATAAATTTGAAGGTGAAAGAAGATGACGAGGAGAAATGGGAAAATTTTACGCAAAAGCCACAAGCTTATTAATAATAAAAGAATACGCAGATAAAATAACAAGCTCTCCGAAGCGTCCCATAAGATGACCCGTCCGTGTAAATATCCGGATATATATATATATATATATATATATATATATATATATATATATATATAGCGTTCGTATACTTCCAATTGCACTATCATAGTGGAGATGGGTTGAACGCAAAAAATTCATATATGTGTATGTAACTCGAGCATACAAATATATATATATAAGAAATAATGCGCTGAACTTATATCTCTCTTGATAGCCTAGTTGGAAAGTCACTGTCACACTTGTCATGAGGATGCCGGGTTCGAGTCCTGGGCAGTACCATATTTCAATTTCAGCATGCTGGCCTTTGATGGCTTAGAATTAAAGTGCATTGTGGTTGTTAAAATGTATCTCTAATCACTGGGACCCATTCAGTATTGTACAAATACTTTCCAGCGTTCGTATACTTTCAATTGTACTATCATAGTGGAGATGGGTTGAAAGCAAAAAATTCATATATGTGTATGTAAGTAGAGCATACAAATATATATAAGAGATAATGCGCTGAACTTATATCTCTCTTTATAGCCTAGTTGGAAAGTCACTGTCGCACTTACATGAGGATGCCGGGTTCGAGTCCTGGACAGTACCATACATACATATACCAAGGCTTCTTCCCCCTTACAAGGGAGGTAGCCAAAAAGGAAAAGGCATAAAATCATTCCCACCCATTCCATCCCTGAATACACTCCACACCCCTCCACCCTCCCTCTTATCTTAGCACCTCCTTGATGACGGGTCATCCCTGCACCTTGTCCACTGCCCTGGGTCAGAAGCAGTGTCGCAAGACACAGCACATCTACAGCAAGGCCGCTTCATTAAATCGGCGACCCCCCTCTCCGTCCCCCCATTGCATAAAATGAGAAGACGGGGAGAAATCCCTTCGGGCTGCGTCAAATTTTGCTCACACATACTACCTCACCCCCCATCTCCCCGCCCATTCCACCTCATGCATCACAATATCATCCATATACAACCATTCTCCATTCACCCCTGTCTTCTGTCCTCTCCCTTCCTTCCTCAACAGACATTCCCCTCTTCCCCAAAGCCCCCTTCACCCCATCCATCTACCTCATCCTATGACGTCCCCTCATGTTCACTCCCTCCACATCTGCCTTCCATACCTCTTTTACTACTCTTTCTTCACTCATTCTTTCCATGTGTCCAAACCATCCTAATATTCTTTCATCAACCCTATCTCCCAACTCCCTTTCCACCCCTGTTCTCCTCCTCACTTCCTCATTTCTCACTCTATCTGGCTTAGCCCCCATCATACTTCTCACACACCTCATCTCAAACACATTCAAACTCCTTCTCTCTTCCTCTCTTATGTTCCATGTTTCTGCCCCCATACAGTGCTGTTGGCACAATCACTCCTTCATACAGTCTCCTCTTAGCATCCATTCCCAGATGTCTATTCCTCATTACACTCTTTAATCCACCAAGGCATTTACTCGCTTCTCTCAATCTACATTCTACCTCCACCTTCACTCCACCTTTTCCTGCCACATTTGCACCCAAGTCTCTAAAACTATCCACTTCCTCCAGTCGCTCTCCCTTAATGCTCACTTCCAGTCTACTGCCACTTTCACCCCTTGTACATCTCATCACCTTACTTTTACCCACATTTATATTCAGCTTTCTTCTATCACATACTCTCCCAAACTCTGCCACCAGCTTCCTCAATCCCTCCTCCGATCCTGCCACAAGCGCAGTGTCGTCCGCAAACAACAGCTGGCTCACCTCCCACTTTTCTCCATTTTCTTTAACCATCTCCAATCCCTGACCCATTACCCTTGCATTTACCTCTCGCACCACCCCATCCATGTATAAGTTGAACAGCCAGGGCGACATAACGCATCCCTGACGAAGTTCCACCTTTACCTCGAACCACTCACTCTCTCCATTTCTAATCCTGACACAAGCTCTACTACTCTCATAAAAACTCTTGACAGCTCCCAGAAGCTTTCCTCCTATCCCGTATATCTGCATAACCTCCCACAGTGCTTTTCTGTCTACTCTATTGTAAGCCTTTTCAAGATCCATAAAAGCCCAAAAAACATCCTTCCCCTTTCCTATAGCTTTCTCACATATCTGTCTTACCACAAAGATCTGATCTACACAACCTCTACCTGTCCTAAATCCATACTGTTCCTCACCAAGTACTCCCTCTCTTCCTCTCCTAATACTCTCAATCAAGATCCTCCCATAAGCCTTCCCAACTACACTTAACAAGCTAATCCCTCTGAAACTACTACATTCACACTTGTCCCCTTTTCCCATGTAAAGAGGAACTATACACGCACTCCTCCAGTCCTCCGGCACTCTACCCTCTCTCCAGCAAACATTAAATAACCTCACCAACCAGTCCACCATCACTGTACCTCCCTTTTTCAGACATTCTGCATGGCATCCATCCAGACCAGGTGCCTTACCTGCTTTCATCATCTTAACAACTGGCTTCACTTCCTCCTTCCTTATTTCTCCTCCATTTTCCTCACTCATCACTCTCATTTTCTTAGCATTTCCCACTGCAGCTATCTTTCCCTCCCTATCCTCCTTCACATTTAGCAACTCCCTAAAATATTCTGCCCATCTTCCCCTTACTGCCTTCTCTTCCATTATCATCTCTCCATCTGCACCTTTTACCTTTTCTTCTCTACTTGATTCGCCTCCTTTTCCTCTCTTAATTTCTTTCCGAAAACATATTTTTATTACTTTCAAAATTCTGTCATACTCTTACCCCATTTTACATCTGCTCTCCTCTTTGCCTCCTTTACCTTTTTCTTTACTTCTCTTTTCTTTTCTTTGCACCTCTCATATGACTCCCTCGTCCTATTTTGTAACCAATCTGTGAAAGCCCGCTTCTTCTTTTCTACAACCTTCTTTGTTTCCTCATCCCACCTTTCACTACCCTTTCTTCTATTTCCTCCTGTCCTTCTTGTTCCTCCTCCACACCTAGCTCTACTCTATCCTTCATTCCCTCCCACTCCTCCTTCAGCTTCATTTCATACTCCTTCTCCTTTTCCTTTTCATTCAAAGAGTTCACTCTAAGAACCTCCCTACCTTTTGTCCCTTTCTTTTTTCTCCATCTATTCTCCACTCTCAACTTGCCTTCCACCAAAAAATTATCTGATATTCTCCCACCCTCTCCCCTTAGCACATGTACATCCTTAACTCTTCCTATCATAATTCTATTTACCACTACATAATCCATTAACGCTCTACCACCCTTCCCTCCACCACCCTCTCCCATGTGTACTTATGCTTGACTTTCTTCCGAAACACTGTATTTGCTATCATCAACTCTTTTTCTAGACACATTTCCACCATCAACTCTCCACTACGATTCTTTCCTGGAACTCCACATTTTCCAACCACTCCATCGATTGGACCATTTCCTACCCTAGCATTAAGGTCTCCCAGTACTATTACATTGACATTTCTTCCTAAATCCTCTATGTACTCATTTAAATCTATCCAAAAGGCCTCCCTTTCTTCTACACTTTCACTGCCAGGCCTATATGCACTTACAAAGACCCACATCTTCTTTCCCAGTTTCACCTTCATCCACATTATCCTTGAGGAAACCTCCTTCCACTCCACTACCCGTTTACCTATCTCTTCACTTACTAGAATAGCCACCCCTTCCCTCCCTCGCCCTCTCTTCATTCCTGATAATCTCCCACTTACACTCCCAAATTTACACTCACCCTTCCCTTTCAACTTAGTTTCACTCAAAGCCAACACATCAATCTTTCTTCTCACAAACATACTACCTATCTCTTCCCTTGTACTCTCACCTGTACCACATCCACGCACATTAAAAGACCCAAACCTTAGGGTGCTGGTCAGAAAACTCCCAGACCCTCTTATGCCTTTACTTTTTCGTTTAGGAATATCCCCTGTGGGGCTACAAGGAGAAGGATGCCTAGTCCCAATCCCCGTCCCTTTCTTCTCGCGTCTTACGATCCAAGTGGAAATACTTGGTGGCAGTATTCTTTTCCCCCACCACAGAAAAAGAATACTCAGAGAAATGGTACAGGACAGCAACAAGGGTTTGAGGGACAGCATAACGGAGGGACAGTCGTAGTATAAAAGTGTCATCATTTCTCTATGAACAGAGTTTTCCTCTATCATAGACAAAATGATGTGTGGATTTGGTCCATAGGGGCGCCCCATATAGACCCTAAAGTAGCAACTGCATGCTACTCCACAATAACAAGCAGCCAATACCCCAGACGGGCAGTACCACATTTCAATTTCAGCATGCTGGTCTTTGATGGCTTAGAATTAAAGTGCATTGTGGTTGTTAAAATGTATCTCTAATCACTGGGACCCATTCAGTGTTGTACAAATACTTTCCCGCGTTCATTTATTTCTCATTGTACTATCATAGTGGAGATGGGTTGAACGCAAAAATTTAATATATGTGTAACTCGAGCATACAAATATATATATAAGAAATAATGCGCTGAACTTATATCTCTCTTGATAGCCTAGTTGGAAAGTCATTGTTGCACTTGTCATGAGGATGCCGGGTTCGAATCCTGGGCAGTTGTCTCCTCTGTTACCACTGTTCCACCACGACTAATAACACTTCAAATTCCTTCTTAATGTTATTCTCGTAATTCACTCGTCACAAGGCCCCATGCCTTCGTTACATCAGTTTCACTAACTTCCAAGTTCACTTTATTCAGTAGGCCCCATGTCTTGTACTTCTCATGCTTCAGTCAAGTCCTTAGGTTAAGCAAAGTTATTTAATTTTTTTCTTCTCACTAAATTTACACTGTATAAGGTTACACACAGAGTCTCTCCCTTTTTCCGTCTAGCGAGATCTCCATATCATACGCCAAGCCACCTTCGTCTGACGTCACTAATTTTTCTCATCCAATCTCCTCTTACTTCTCAAATAAGTGTCACACCTCAAGGGCGTAACATTTCTTTTTAGCACCAATGATTTTTCTCCTCCTCCACCTTTTCCTCCAATACGGAAGGCTGTTACATTGTCACAAGCAATATCGTTTACCTCAGCATTTGTCAAACGGAAATAGCTTGCGCTTACAGTTTTGACGTGAACTGTGGACGTTGTGGATGGAAGAATAGAACACATCGGGACTGCTGGATATGTATGAATGAAACAATATATCATTTGTTACATAGAAAGATGAAGCATAAGAAGGAAGCTCTGAAAAGAGAAGCTTTGAAAAATCTGTTGAGAAAGAGGAAATCGAAGAAGTTTTTTATCATTAGAAGAGCAGATGTAAAATGATCTGAGCGAATGTTTCAGAATAATGCAAAGAGGTGTATAAACGAGGAAAGATCCATAACGAACAACAAATATCTATTTCTAAATATGGACAGAAGTGACAGGGATATTGCAGTGCGGGTTTGAAAAACGAGATATATTGACTTGAATATCTCTGAGTTGGCAAAAATTGAAATAGAAATAATGTTGCGAACCACACAGTCAGTAAATGAAATAAACATACTTGTTCATTTATTTACCTATTTACTTATTCAATTATTTTTATATTTATTTATTTACTTAATTTCATATTCATTCAAGTATCTATTTATTTTATTATTCATTTATTTATTTATCTATCTATCTATTTATTTTTCTATCTACTAATTTTTTTAGTCATTTATCTATGTATTTATTTTTGTGTCTGCCCTCGTTATGGACCAAAAGGTCTCCTATTAACATACCTTGCCATTGTACCTTCACTGAGAGTAGATAGTGAATAGAGTGAAGAAATGGGCTGAAAATGAAAATTGTGTTACCTTAAGTGTTTGTGTGTAGACACTAGGGCAAGGAGTGGGGGTGGGTGCAGCGATTCACAAGTCGAGAAGTCCGCCCGCTGGAAGGAAGGAAGGAAGGAGCCTCAAGAATTGCTATTTTCTATTGCGTCTCCCCTGGGAGACGAAGATGATGACAGCCTCATCTTTCCATTTTTATTCTTCTTGGGATTCAGAAGCCCGTCTCAAGTGTAGGTAGGCTGATGACCTCGCTACTCCTTCCTTTTTCTTCTCCCCTCTTTCACCTTCCCCCCCGCCCCCTTTCTCCTCTCCCTCTTTCATCTCTCTCCTTCCCTCAACCTTCTCTTCCTCCGTTGACGCCCCATGTCCTCTCCCCTCTCCTCTACCTCCCTTTCATTCTCTCCCTTTCTTTTCTTCCCCTACCCACTCCTTCCTTCTACCTTTTCTCCCTCT
The DNA here is from genome assembly GCF_046742065.1 of Oratosquilla oratoria. NCBI lineage: Eukaryota > Metazoa > Arthropoda > Malacostraca > Stomatopoda > Squillidae > Oratosquilla > Oratosquilla oratoria. The sequence goes on from NC_134813.1 coordinate 9,122,417, forward strand.
TTATTTTCCCACTTTCTCTCCCCCTTCCCTGTCTCCGTCTCCTCTTCCCATCTCACCTCTCTCCTCCCCACTTCCTCTCTTTCCCTCTCCTCTCTTCCCGTACGACCCCTTCCCTCTCCCTTCTCTTCCTCTTTTACTTCCCCCTTTCCACTGTCCCATTCACGTCTCCGCCCCCCCCCATTTCTCCCATTTTCCCTCTCCCTTATCCCATTGTCTTTCATACCTCCAACTTCGCGTCCAACAGATGGAGAGTACACCATTGTAGTTGAGCTTAAATATGCCCACAGGATCTTTGTGAGTAGATGTTTGCCTCTTTTACCTAATTTCCTTAAAGAGTATTATCAGTCTGGATCCTAACGAGCTCCAACCTTGTTTGGAAGATTGTTTTAGACAGTTTGAGCAAAAGCTCTTTGTGTGGTTGACAATTTGTCCGGAGTTCTGGTCACAACAATGGAATATCGCTGTTGCGTTCAAGTGGAAGTTGCCTATTGTTAATTTTTCAACAATGTCTTGATAACATTATAACCCACCAAACAAATGGCACACTTTATGAATTCTATTTTTGCCAGCGTCAGGATAGACTTGAGAGAAAATAATGTCATACTTGACTCCATTCTCTCTAGACTTGTTAACAGTTAGATCAAACGGGCTGGCGTTAACCAGAAGAAAGTCTGTAAAGTGTAACATTATCTAAGAGTTCATACACTCCACATTCCCCAAGGGCTTCTTCATCCTTATAATAAGGGAAGAAGCAAAGGCACGCACCCACTCCCATGCATTCTTCTCTCATTCACCACTCATGTTTCTTTCACTCTTATATATTTTAGCTCCTCTGTACTACTCACAGCTCCTGACGACTCGTCCTTCTAGCTATCGTCGTCAAGTGGTTTTAATCAGCCGAGAAAAACCTCCTGTACAACAAGAAATTAAAATTTATTTAAATAGTTATGGAATGAATCGTTAGTAGCAGCGATGTAATTCAGATAATCAAACCCGGCCGTCGCGAGCTTCGAAACGAGGTCCACGAAGCGTGAGTCACGATCGCTACCATTACGCCACACTGACAGTACGATCAAAGGTTTCAATAAAACCTCTAAACCCTATTGACGACCTGTACATTCGTATCCTCGCGTCTTGTACTCTTGTTCACATCATGAGATTCATGACTGTCTTCTCACACTCAGACAGGACATTCCAGTGTCGAAAGAGCCCTCGCTACCTAAACATTACTTAAGTGCTTTGCTAAGCATAAACCGATGCAGTACGGAGTCCATCCCCCACGCCAAGACCGCACGGTCCTTGAACATATGTATATTAATAGACAAGAACATAAGAACTGAGGAGACTGCAAGAGACCATAAAGCCTACACTAGACAAACAAGGATTGTACATTGGGTTTAGAGGAACATCTTGAATTGTCATTGTTTTGACGGTTAGACAGATAATCGTGTAAGATCTTCCTGGTTAAACTACGAGTGATTTGATGATGAGGGATGATTTGCAGAACCAAACCGAAATAAACAAAGCCCGGTAAACGTGTATATATATACATGTAAATATTATATATATATATATATATATATATATATATATATATATATATATATATATATATATATATATATATAATATGATATAATATATCATATTTTATAAATATCCTGCCCTGGCTTATCCTGACCTGATTTAACTAACCTAACCAAACATAACCTAGTCTAACCTAACCTATCTTAACCTAGCCTAACCTAAATCAATCTAACTTGACCTAACGAAATGCCCGTAGAACTTAAGACATGTCTCTGATATCGCCATCATTTACCAAATTCCCAACACGGAGACGAAACAAACCTAATTTCGTTATCAAAAGCCACAGAGAAGGTGCGACAGTAGAGCAGTAAAGACACAGGAATGTAATAATTCATTGTCAACCCTATTTCAAACTATGGGTGTTATGCCTCCCCCCCCAAAAAAAAAAAATACAAACAAAAAGGCATAAGAGAGAGAGAATGGGAGTGATACAAGGAACAAGACAAATGAAAAAGAATGTAGGAATTGTCGCAGGAATATGAAGAAATATGTATAGACTTTGAATATTACCTAAGTATTGCGATGTTGGCCAAACTGATATTGCCGGACAATCTGATTCAATATTAGAATGGTTCACTTTTTTTTAATCGTATACTCTCGAGTCTAGAAATGGATGAGCTGTTTTTATTTATTCATTAATTCATATTTCCATCTATTTATCAATGTGTTAACTTATTTATTCGTTTGTTTATTTGTGTATTTATTTATATATTCATCTATTTCTATAAAATTTAGTTTGCAATTCATTTATTTATTTAGTTGAAGAGAAGTCAATATTGATTGTTTAATTTATCTAATACCATTTTTCTTCTTGGTGTTTTCCGATAAAAGAAAACGTTCCCCGGCCACCTCCAACCTCATCCACCCCAACTCCTCCGCCACCAACGACACCCAACTAATTCCGTTAGCAGAATTCCCTTCTTTGGTCCGGTTTGTTTTACCTTTGCCAATATCTCTCCTTCGTCAAAAACTTCCCATTGCGGCTCACGTGATCTACTTGCATTTGCGAATCTTCGTTTGGTGGAATGAAGTATGATTTATTATAGACCATATTTCGAATATATTTGTAATAACAACAGTAGTCACTTATACACATCTATTGTTACTATTCTGTCATTGATATTCGTTTCTTGGCATATGCATATTTTTATATTAATTATTGTTACTTGATTTGGTAAATATTGCCGGTGAAGTCACAGTAGAAGTGATAATAATTTAATACAGATCTTCCAGGTCAAATAAAACAATTCTTTATATTTGACAATCTTGCAAGAATCATTGTTATTCTACTTTAGATTAAAGGTAATTTCGTATATTTTCTATTCTTATTTGAAATTATTTTTATGGATACAAATATTAATGAAAATAATCCCGAGTAGTTCGCAGGGATTGGAATACGTTAGTCAATTTCTCTCGTTCAGATATTCATATTTAGAGTTCCATGATTGGTCGGAACAGCTGCGTTCGGAGTCATAGCTATATGACTTCGAACTTACTCAGCGATGCATAAATAATTGTGTTATATCTTTATCACTCTCACTAAATGGTATGCATTACAATGCATTATAAAATACGTGATTAATCTTGAATATTGAAATACATAATAACCAATAAAGGAAAAGAAACGTGCCAATATTAAGATGGAAATATGTAAACAACGGTGAGATTAAACGAACACAGCCTTGTTCAAACTCTTGGCATTTTGCTATTTACACGTGAATTAGCAGTTCGTGTTTGGGGAGAAGGTGAAACGAGTGAGAACAGATCAAGCAAGAAATTTCGTTCTAGGATGACGGTGATAGTATCTATTGATAGTGACGTGTATAATGACGTTGCTTATGGAGTGACTGATTCACTGCAAGTGACAGTAGCCATGCCGGTTGTTCTTGGCATTTGTCAAGTTTCGTCTCACCCGCTCGCACAGCAGTTTGTAAAATTTTTGCATCTATATTACGGTAACTCCAACAATTTTACCTAGAAAATGTTTCTTGCGGAAATTAATATTTAGGGGTGGTGAAAAAATCCCGCAATCTTCCCGCTACACGCCAACGAAACGCCATTTTTGTCGCGAGCATCACCCACTTTTTTTTTCGTGAAAGGTATTTTGTCTCTCTATTCTAACATATCCTAACCTGCCTTACGCGGGTGGCAGGAAAGTTGCAGGAATTATTTCTTCCTCATCCCTTCATATTGATTTGAGGGAAAAACGTTACTAAGAAAAGTTGTTGGAGTTGTGATGCAAAAAATATACAAATGGGTGTACGAGCGGTTGAGACGAAATGGCGTGTTGTGTGATATTTTTGTCATCATTCCTTAATATAATTTCCGCAAGAAACGGTACCAAGAAAATTTGTTGGATTTGTCGTAATGTAGATGCAAAAATACACAAACTGCTGTGCAAGCGGGTGAAACAAAGCTTCACAAATATCCAGTTCATGTGGCCGATGCAACAAGTGTTTTGTAACGAAAAATTCTGCGTGTGTTTCTAAGTGGATACCAAACAATCAAACATAATATTACCGGAAACCTACCTAGGTAAAAAATATGTAAGTACACGAAAAAATAACTCAAAAAAGGAGTACGAAATAAAAAAAAAAATTGAGAAATTTACGAAGGAGAGAAATTAACGAGCACTTGATCATGCCCGTTACCAAGATCGTGAGCATACAACCGTATAGTAAGTGCAGATTTCTTTTCTATGTTGGTTTTGTTGCCATGCTCTTGAAGACCTAATGTATTTAGTCTCTGCCGCACACACCCACGGGCTCCACTTCCCCCCTGCCACCTCCCCCTTCCCTCCCTCCCTCCCCGCCCCCACTTCCCCATCTACCTCCACCTCCCCCTTCCCTCCCTCCCCACTCCCACTTCCCCATCTACTTCCACCTCCCCCTTCCCTCCCCGCCCCCACTTCCCCATCTACCTCCACCTCCCCCTCCCCCCTCCAGTTCCTCTTCTCCCCATCCCCACATTCCCCATTTACTTCCGCCCCTCAACTTCCCCCCTTCCTTCCCCCTCCCCTCTCCCTCTGTTGATCTCCCACTCCCTTCCCAACCTCCACTCCCCCCTTCCCTCATTCTCCACTACCCCACCCTGTTCAACTCCACTTCCCCTCCCCACCTCCACTACCCCCTTCCCTCCCCCTCACGGCCCCTCCTTCCCCCTTCACCTCCGCTCCATCATTTCCCCCTTCCCTCCCCCTTCTCTCCCCTTCTCTCCCCCTCCCCAATCATCTTCCCTTCCCTTCTTTTCCTCCACTTCCCCTTTCCTTCCCTACCTCCACTTCCCTCTTCACCTCCACCTTTCCACTTCCCCCCATCCACCTTCCTCCCTCACCTCCATTCCCCTGTATCCAATACCAACTCCACACCTTCGATCAAGAAGAAATGGTCTTTGTTCACTCCAGGTGACGTTATTCCGCCAATGGGAATGTTCAATTCCAGAAAATGTCCTGGAACTTAGACAAGGATATAAATCATACATATTTTTTCAATAATTTTCATCTTCATAAATAGTGCTCACAAATTACTTCTTACGTCGTGTTGTGGTGGAGTGGAAGGAGATTTCCTCAAGGTTAATGTGGATGAAGGTGAAACTGGGAAGGGAGATGTGGGGTTTAATTAAGTGCACATGGGCCTGGTAGTGAGAAGGGTGTAGGGTAGCGTTTTTCAACCTTTTCATCCTTGCATAACCTTTAAAATTAATTGCATGTCTCCAAGAACCCCTGCGGAAGGAAAAGCAAGTACCATATCTTTCTCATTTTATTTTCATCGTAATAATATGTTAGATAGGATGATGTCTATATTACTTTATTACAATAACCAAGAATATGTTGTGCGTGTTTAATTATATTACGTATATGAAATTAAATAAAAAATCATTAGTGTATTAGCTTATCGCACTTGTTCTCGCGGAACCCTTAGGGACCTTTTGCAGAACCTTAGGGTTCCGGGGAACCCTGGTTGAGAAACGCTGGTGTACAGGAAAGGGAGGATTTTTGGATAGATTTAAATGAGTGCATAGAGGGTTTAGGGAGAAATGTCAGTGTAGTGGTATTGGGAGACCGTAATGCTAGGGTAGGAAATGAACCAATAGTTGGAGTGGTTGGGAAGTGTGGAGTTCCAGGAAAAAATAGTTGTGGAGAGGTGATGGTGGAGATGTCTCTACAAAGAGAAATGATGGTAGCAGATACAATGTTCAGGAAAAAGTCAAGCATAAGTACACATGGGAGAGGGTGGTGGATGTAAGAGTGGTAGATAGGGTGTTAATAGACTATATATTGGTAACCAGGGGAATTGTAAGAAGAGTTAAGGATGAACATGTTCTAAAGGGAGAGAGTGGGGGAATATCAGATAATTTTTTGGTGGAAGGTAAGTTGAGAGTGGAGGATATATGGAGAAAGAGGAAAAGGACAGAAGGTAAGGAGGTGCTTAAAATGAACTGCTTAAATGAGAAAGAAAAGGAGTACAAGAAGCTGAGAGGGAGTGAAGGATAGAGTAGAACTAGGAATGAAGAGGAATAGGGATGTTTTAAGGAGGGAGTCACAAGGTGTGCAAAGATGGTGTGTGAAACAAGGAAGACGGGAGAAAATAGAAAGGATGGTAGTGAGTGGTGGGATGAGGAAGCAAAAAAGTTTGTAGAAAAGAAGCAAGCATTCACAGATTGAGTACAAGATAGGACGAGAGAATCATATGAGAGTTACAAAGAAAAGAAAAGAGTAGCAAAGCATAAGATAGAGGAGAGCAGATGTGAAATGGGGTAAGAGTATGCAAAAAAGAAAATGACAGCAATAAAAAGATATTTTGGAAAGAAATTAAGAGAGGAAGGGAAGGCAAATCAAGTAGAGAAGAAAAGGTAAAAGATGCAGATGGAGAAATGATAATGGAAGAGACGGCAGTAAGAGGAAGATGGGCAGAGTATTTTAGGAAGTTGCTAAATGTGAAGGAGGATAAAGAGGGAAAAGTAGTGGCAGTGGGAAGCGCTAAGAAAATGACCGTGATGAGTGAGGTAAAAGGAGGAGAAATAAGGAAAGATGAGGTGAAGGCAGTTGTTAAGATGATGAGAACAGGTAAGGCATCTGGGTTGGATGGATGCCATGCGGAATGTCTGAAAAAAGGGAGATACAGTGATGGTGGGCTGACTGGTGAGGTTGCTTAATGTTTGTTTAAAGAGAGGGTAGAGTGCCAGAGGACTGGAGGAGTGCCTTTATAGTTCCACTTTACAAGGGAAAGGAGGACAAGTGTGAGTGCAGTAGTTTCAGAGGAATCAGTTTGTTAAGTGTAGTTGGGAAGGCTTATGGGAGGATTTTTTTGAAAGGATTAGGAGAGGAAGAGATGGAGTAATTTGTGAGGAACAGTGTGGGTTTGGGACAGGTACGGGTTGCGTGGATCAGCTTTTTGTGATAAGACAGATATGTGAGAAAACTATAGGAAAAAGTAAGGATGTTTTTGGGCCATTATGGATCTGGAAAAGGCTTATGACAGGGTAGATAGGAAGGCACTGTGGGAGGTATTGCAGATACATGGGATAGGAGGAAAGCTGTTAAGAGGAGTTAAGAGTTTTTACGAGAGTAGTAGAGCCTGTGTTAGAATCAGAAATGGAGAGAGTGAGTGGCTTGAGGTAAAGGTGGTACTTAGCCAGGGATGTGTTATGTCGCCATTGGCAGTTCAAATTTATATATGGATGTGGTGGAGCGAGAGGTAAACGCAAGGATAATGGGCCGGGGATTAGAGATGGTTAAAGAAAATGGAGAAATGTGGGAGATGAGCCAGTTGTTGTTTGCTGACGACACCGCTTTGGTGGTAGGATCAGAGGAGGGTTTGAGGAAGTTAGTGACAGAGCTTGGGAAGGTGTGCGAAAGAAGGAAGTTGAAGGTAAATGTGGGTAAAAGGTGATGAGATGTACAAAGGGAGAAAGTGGGAGCAGACTTGAAGTGAATATTAAGGGAGAAAGAATGGAGGAAGTTGAAGTAGAATGTAGATTGAGGTAGCGAGTAAATGCCTTGGGGGATTAAAAAGTGTAATGAGAAATAGACATTTGGAAATGGATGCTAAGAGGAGATTGTATGAAGGAGTGATTTTGCCGTCAACATTGTATGGACAGAAACATAGAACATAAGAGAGGAGTTTAAATGTGTTTGAGATGAGGTTCCTAAGAAGTATAAGTTACTAGGCTGGATAGAATGAGAAACGAGGAGGTGAAGAGGAGAACGGGGGTGGAAACGGAAT
>NC_134813.1:9135227-9140227 GCF_046742065.1 Oratosquilla oratoria
AGACATCCTCAGGATGTCTGACCCTGGGTCCCAATCCATTTTACACCGGCTACCGAAGATCTCGCGTATAAATGAAGAGAATGACTTGCCGGCAGTAAATGCGGAAGGGAAAATAGTATTTGTTTTGGAAGTGAGGAGTGGGGAGCTTGAGTAGCAAGTATGTATCAGGTTGATTTCTTCCAAGTGACCTTTTGATCCATAAAGAGGCCGAGTAAAATTAGATAAATATATGCATGAACAGATCAATAGAAAAGAATAAACAGCTAAGTAAATGAGGTAGAAAGTAACTAAAGATACAGAAAAGTAGCCTAAGATATATATTAATAAAAATAGATAAATAAATAGCAAAGTCATCGAGATAGAAAATAAGTAAACACAGAAAAATTGCTAAAAACAGAAAATAGCCAAAGAGATGAAGAAATTATACAATGGTTCATCGGGTATATAGACATTGGTGATTTGATTTAGTGGAGCGGACCAAGGATTCCTTATTGATCGTAAACCTATCAGATAATATACATAAACTTTAGATTAGAAGCGACGTCTTTGAAGCTGAAAGATTGCCTGGCTTTGGCCAACACAGAATCATTACACAAACCAATCATCCTGAACCGGTTAATTTTATTTCTTATCGTTGTTAGGGAGGCTAAAGCTTAGTAAACTCATTTAAAAAGGTAACAAAGACAAAGTTATCCAGATACCTAATAAGAGTGAAAGACTCGGCCTATTTTGGTCACTGCTGGTTGTTGTAATATGATTAGACCATAATGGTAGATGCAGAACAAAAGTATCATTGTAAATAATATCGACCGTACTTAGTCTAAGAACACGGACCATAATAGCTGACGCCGTGTGTGTTGTCTTGTGAAACGCAGTCTCGTTTAAGCATATAGAACCCTATTCAATCCAGAGTTTGTCTTATAGTTTAATAAAGCAATCTTGCGACAGCCATTGTGAAATGTATAACATCCACTGCGATGAATATTCTTTAGAGGTTTTCACATACCCATAAAGTTGATGCAAGTCATTCTCCTTCTTAGTTATATATATATATATATATATATATATATATATATATATAATGTATATATATATGTATATATATATATATATATGTATGTATGTATGACGTAAGTAGGTGTAGTGTGCGTGTACCTAGATGTGTGTGGGGAGTGCTCATCATTGATACCACCTACATTTTCTCTAGTTCTTTATTCATCTATACAACAATTACTCTTCTTGTTGGATACAGGACTAATTGTTATCCATGGTAATTTTTTTTAGGTAATCGTCGAAAACTGAATAAATTTATGTATATGAAACAAACCAGGTAGCATAACGAAGCCAATATGTATTCATTTTACTTCTGTCGTAATTATAGAAAGCTTTTTCGGTCAAAGTATGTTATTCTTTGCAGGTCGGCTGGCAGTCCAACGCTGTTCTTCAGCAGTGGACAGATCACATCCACCTTATTCCATTCAAAGGTAAGACATTTTTTGTTCTTTTCGTAGGGAATCGAACCTTTTAACCTTATAATACGGCAATCCTCGGTATGCGAAGACTGGAAGGTACGAAAAGTAAATACTGAGGACAATTTTTTTTTATACGAAAGGGATATGCCTCGATGATACAAAAAAAAAAGTATGAAATATTATGAAAATATTTAACAGAACCAAGTTCATCGTATGAGCGATTGCAGCGCCAACCTTGCTTGACTATACGAATGGTCGATATACGAAAGTGTTTAAAGGTACGTATCCCTTTCGTATATAGGGGATTTCTTGGCAGTGCACAGATACAAACAAAACATATGTGGGTTGGAGGACCTTTGGTATCCCCTATAACTCCGGTATCATCACTCACTGGTATCGAGCCGGTCAGATCATACGGAACAATATGGACATTATTTTCATTGTTATAGCAGCATTTGTGACCTAATGTAGCCTAACCTTATCTAATCTAAGTTAACCTAACGTAACCTCACCTAACCTAACTTAAACCAACCTAACCGGCTCTAACAGTCACCTTTCACATCACACCTCTGAATACCATGCCTCAATACATTTTGTCTTTTTGTTTGAACTAACCTATTTCAACTGACTGAAATGTCCTGGACTTGACAACGGCAGACGGCAGACCTGGTCATGCTGATGAGATTTGGATAGGTTCACTTATGTCACCTTGTCTGCAGACATGTTTGCATTGGACTTTGATACAAAGGACTTCTACCAAGATTAACATTCCGAAGATGAACACAACGTTCTGTATAACATTCGTAAGAAATGGTTTCTCGATTTAGTCTTTTCTAAAACAACCATTTTTTTCGTTGTTTCCTAAAACAATTCGTCCTGTTTTAAGCAAACCAAATGTAGATATGCCACGTATACTCTTACTATACTGCAATACTTTAAGATAGTACGGATCGTGCAATCCCAAGGAAGGATTTTAAATTTGATCTTTCGTATCTCACATGAACCTTGTTTATTTTGCAAGGCCCAAGAGGGAAACAAATAATTTATATTTACCTAGTTAACCTCATAGTAATTTTCCCCCCAACTCCCTCCCTCCCTCCCTCCCTCCCTCGTGCAGGGGGTGGGAGCGTGTAAAGCAGGTGTCACCAAACTTTTTCCACAGCGGGCCAGATTACTGAATAACGAGCGCCGGACGGCCTCATAACCATTTTGAAACTCAGCATAATACAGTGAAAACACAAACAATATTACTTTACCAGTACACAGAAAAATAGAGACAACAAACATATTTACCAAAATGTTTTAGAAAAAAATATATTTAAAACCGCGGGCCGTAGTTTGGTGGTCCATAATGTGAAGGGTTCTTTCTCCCTCTCCATACTTATTTTGTGACGACTAGGTCGAGTTACTTTATTTAGTGGCACACACATATATATATATATATATATATATAGTAAATATATACTATAATTACTAACTAACCAAACCTTGCGTTACCTTGTATTGGGGCGGGGGGAGCCAAAATAATATATACTTGGATTGTTCTCGAATCAGATGAAATTGATGAAAGTAGACGTCGAACAAGATTATATTGAATAAAATCGCCTGGTTCCTCCATTCGAGAAGGGATTTCACATAAAGATGATGATGATGATGATATGGTTTAACGTCACACACTCCCCCCTTATCGGGAGGCTAGGACGGTGCCCCTCACAAAGGGCTTTGTAGCGTGGAATTTAATCAACCATGCCCTTGGTTCAACTTCGCCGGTGGCAGGACTCGAACCGCCCTCAGCTCGACCTTCGCCGCAAGTAACGACGCCCTAACGTACATAAAGGTAATAGTCAGAAAAAAATAAAATGTAGATCAATTTTTCCAATCTTTTCCTTTGCCTGTGACTTCATATCTGTGACGTCACTGGGCCAATAAAAACTTGAAAAATACATGTTCAGCTCCTAAGAAAGAAGTCTGTATTCATCGTCTTCGTTCAGGTCTTAATTAAACCACATTGACAAGGGCTAGTTTAGTAGCCGCAAGTAATAGCTGTAAGTTAACTTACCCGGCAAGTATGTGTTGGCACTAGGATAGTTTTGAGGCAAGTTGACATTGGGCACGTAGAGTGGTAGGCTAGTTTACAAGTCGCTTGCACTAGCGGCTACTAAACTGGCCCCTGTCAACGAGGCTGTAGATACGGCGAGTTATATTGTTGATGTGCTTTCAGTTGATAAGAGAGCAATCGGGAATTACCGTCTAAATGAAACGTGTTTCTGCAGAGGAAGCAGCGCTCAGAGTGTGTTTACATTCATTAATGTTCTAGCAATTATGCAGTTCCCTCCATCTTGCTCAGGGAATTATGAATAGGTAGACAAATTATATATTATGAGTTATAGTCTATTAATGATATGCATAGAGCATATGCTTAGACGATGGGTTAAATAGTGATGTTAGTAAGTTTGCGGACGACACTAAAATAGGACGCCTAATTAGGTCAGGAGAAGACGCCCAGATTCTGCAGGATGATCTTAATAAACTGTTAACATGGTCGGTGAAATGGCAAATCAACTTCAATATCTCTAAGTGTAGCGTGTTAAACGTAGGGCTACACAACCCCGAAAATAGATACAACTTAGATAACACGTTTTTAGAAAAATCTGAGTGCGAGAGGGACTTGGGAGTTCTGGTGAGTCCGGACCTTAAAACCAGGAAGCAGTGCATTAGCGCCAGAAATAAAGCTAACAGTGCATTAGGCTTCATTGCTAGGACGGTAACGAATAGAAGTGCAGAGGTAATTATTAAACTCTATCTAGCGATAGTTAGACCCATCCTTGACTATGCGGTACAGTTTTGGTCTCCGTCCTACAGAATGGACATAAATTCACTAGAATCAGTACAGAGAAGAATGACCAAAATGATACAAGGACTCGGAAATTTGTCTTACGAAGAGAGGCTTAGGCACCTAAACTTACACTCTCTGGAAAGACGCAGAGTGCGGGGTGATCTAATAGAAGTGTTCAAGTGGATCAAAGGCACAAGGGTGATGCAAACAAGGTCATCATAATAAAACAACAGGGCAGGACTCGCAGTAATGGGTATAAACTGGACAAATTTAGATTTAAGAAGGAAATAGGCAAGAATTGGTTTACAAATAGGGTGGTCGATGAATGGAATAAACTTAGTAACCACGTAGTAAGCGCTGAAACTATCAGTTGTTTTAAAAAACGATTAGACAACTTTATGGATGGGGATGACAGGTGGTGATGGATACGGAGCTGCCTAGTGTAGGCCTTATGGTCTTTTGCAGTCTCCTTTATTTCTTATGTTCTTATGTTCTTATAGAGCATAACCGCTTATCTGAATATTTGATAATTTGATACTTGATAGTCAAAATAAAAGTTGGGTTTACGTCAGTCTCTAAGTATTCTGCCGGGTAGCCTAATCTAATGTGACCTGACCTAACCCAATCCAACCCAACCTAACCTAACCTAATTGAAGCTAACTTAACCTAAGCCAACCCAACCCAACCCAACC
>NC_134813.1:9142727-9155227 GCF_046742065.1 Oratosquilla oratoria
GCTGTGGTTAGAGTTCTCGCCTGCCACTACGGTGGTCCGTGTTCGAATCCCGCCCAGGGCTGAAATAATTTCAGTGTCGCTTCGCTGCGGGGTGTTACTCCAACTCTCATGGGCGGGGAGTTGTGTGTGTGTGTGTGTGTGCGTGTGCGTGTAAGGTCACAGTATTACCCTTTGATCGGTCATACGACCTCTGAGCTCTCATCCGAGAGGTTAATAACTGTCGATCACGAGTCCAACACGTGATCCGAGACCATGGTGAATCACACGAACACACACACACGCAAACACGCACACACACGAACATACACACGCACAAACATACACACACACACTCACACACGCACACGCATTCTTTGTAAAGCCATTGAACTGAGATGGATGAGGTTATGCAGACTTATAAATTTTCATCCTTGTTTTTACTTTTGTAAAGTTTATGAAACAAAATCATCCTGTATATCTGGGATGGCCTTCAAGACGATGTCACTAAATGGACCTCTATTTTAGTCATATTTGAGGACAGTAATGATTAGCTTGTTGAGGAATCCTAACCACTTTTGAGATGGATCGAGCAAGTCAAAGATCACAACCTACCACCCCTGTTGTAGTCTCCACACTTTAGTTGCTACATTTTGACATTTCATATGTCAGGGTTAGATGCCGAAAGTGAGGGACGGGAAGATTTGTGCTAACTAACCAACCAATTTCATTCTTAAACGGAGTCGGCATCGACATTCTGAGGCAAATCCACAAATATTCTAGTCGTCTTCACCGGAGATATATCTGCTGGTTTCCTCTTGAGTAAGTCTTTATTATATATATATATATATATATATATATATATATATATATATATATATATATATATAATATATATATATATATATATATATCAGAATTTTTTAAAACAAATTAACGATGATCAGAGTGACGGTATGTAGATAATAAGGCGCGTAAGCAATCGGGTAAGAGTAAAGGTTGACAGCAAGAATGAAAGTGAAGACGTAATACAGGTAGGGAAGCAAAACAGGTGGATGGATGGAGGGTGTATAATAACGAACCATAGGAACTTGTGTTCGGGATGCCAAAGAAAAGAAAATGACTGTAGGTGTCTGGGAGAGTTAGAGTAATATGTGTTCGTTTAGACTGTGATGTTTCCGGCGAGGTGCACACAGGCATACAAGTGAGTATACAATCAGCAAAACTGCAGCTTATTCGTACTCACGAAAGCCTTCCAGAACTTGTCCGTTCATATCAATCTTTCTGGATTGTTTATTCCCAACTCATAACCACCAACTGCAGACCGACTTTGACGGGAGAGTTTAATCATGTGGTGAGTGCTGAAACTATTGGTTGTTTTTAGAGATGGTTAAATCACTTTATGGATGAGGATGGTACAGTACTTGGTAAGAGGCGTGGAACGAAATCCCGTTTGGAGTTATTTGGCACAAAATCTGTTTTAAAAGAGGCCATTCATCTTGAGTCAGTCGGAATGAAGCAAAACCAATATTGAAAGACAATATATTTAGAGGCTCATCCCAAACGGCATTGCATTTTCCCACATCACAGGCAGCATCGGATAGTGGGTAAGAGGATCTGAACCTCTTCACTACCGAAGGCGACTAATAAACTCTGTTCAGGCTGCCGTCAGTCAGTTTCACTCAACCTTGGAAATCTCCGTCATCAAAGTATTAAAAATGATCTTGTAGTGGGTTAGTTGTCATGGATTTCGGGACTATTTTTTATTACGTTCTCTTCCTGTTTGTCTCCTTACTTCACTTCCCTATTCCTTATTCAATACGTATATCGGTTTTCTTCATAACTTCCTCCCCCAACACATCGTTGTTTTTTTCTCCCTCACTTCGTTAATTATAATGATCTTTTCTTGTCATGAAACACCGTCCCTTGTTGCCTGTCCACTGATATCAGGAACAGGGAATACTTTTATTTTGGACAGAAAATTTGACAGCGAAGACATTTACATGTACTAGAACCTGGAGCTGAACTCGCCGTGAACTCTCTCTCAACTCGTTATTTCTGTGTAAGAGTCGAATCATGAGCTATGAATGATGACCTCTCTCTCTCTCTCTTTCTTTTCTCTCTCTCTCTCTGTCTGTCTCTCTCTTTCTCTCTTCTCTTCTCTCTTCCCTCTCTCTCTCACTCTGTCTCTTTGTCTCTCTCTCCTCTCTCTTCCTCTCTCTCTCTCTCCTTTTTCGTAAAAAAAAGAATGAAATAGATTATTATCATTCTGCTTGGTAAAAAGTAGTTTGGCGAGATGATTTACAGTCTTGTCTTTGGCTCCATATTTTATGAGGAGTTGGCTTATTTGACATTGATATTTTCTTTTCTTTATCTTGGGTGGCCTTTTTTTCATTTTATCCTTTCTATTTATTCAGTCCAAAAATATTTATTTTTCTTCTTTTCACATATCATATGCCAGGAAAGGCAACAACATTTGTCTTATACTGTATCTATTTTCATAAAATCTAAGAATTTTCATCGATGCAAATAGTCGAATCGTCCTGCCCCCCCTCATTTAATTTATTCTGTTTAGTCTCCTTTTCCTGTGAGCCAGCCAGACTTTAAGGAAAGTGTTCTTGGCTAATATCTGCATCGTGCTGGATTCTGCCATGGTCTTGCCTTGGAATATAAGACAGCTCCTATAATTTTCAACATTATCGCACGATTATCTTTTATCTAGATACGTTGATCTTTACCAGGCCTCTCCAGACGAGCGGGCCTGATCGGCGGGCGGGCATGCCCGTCAACGGGCACATTTGACGGGTAAACGGTCAAATTGCCCGAGTGCTCGTGGAGCGAAATCACTAAGGCGGTACTCGGTAACTGGAGCTTCGACCCTGCCAGATGCAATTTAATATCATGAACCCACAGCAGGCTTCCTTCCCACATCCCACGTCATTGTAACACAGTTCACATTTTGCCATGTCAATTATCATGGTGTACAATATCTTGTTGACAATGGTAGGCGCCATGCTTGTTGTACCGCACTCTGCACGCTGCTGGCATGGTCGGGCACGCCCAGCTATTCATCAACTCGGTCGTGTGGACAACATTGACGGTCAGGCCCGGCAGAATTTGCCCGCCAACCGCGCTGCCCGACGAATACGCCCGATCGTCTGGACACGGCTTTAGACAGATCCCGTCATTTTCGGAATTATTTTCTTTTTTCTAGATACAAGCCCACCGGCTGCGCCGGCCCAGCTACGCCGGGGGCCTTGGCCTGCGGCGCTGCGCCTTAGGCGCGGGCGCTGCGCGCCCTGGGCTACGCCCCTTTTTTGGAAAATGAAGAGTTCTTCTTCGAGTCCTTCTTCGAGTTCTTCGAGTTCTTTTTCGAGTTCTTCGAGTTCTTCTTCGAGTTCTTCTTCGAGTTCTTCGAGTTCTTCTTCGAGTTCTTCTTCGAGTTCTTCTTCTCCGAGTTCTCCTTCTTCTTCGAGTTCTTCTTCTTCGAGTTCTTCTTCGAGTTCTTCTCTTTCGAGTTCTTCGAGTTATTCTTTTTCGAGTTCTTCGAGTTATTCTTTTTCGAGTTCTTCGAGTTCTTCGAGTTCTTCTTCTTCGAGTTCTTCGATTTCTTCTTCGAGTTCTACTTCTTCTTCTTCTTCGAGTTCTTCGAGTTCTTCTTCTTCCTCTTCTTCGAGTTCTTTCGAGTTCTTCTTCTTCGAGTTCTTCTTCTTCTTCTTCTTCTTCTTCTTCTTCTTCTTCTTCGAGTTCTTCTTCTTCGAGTTCTTCCTCTTCTTCTTCTTCGATTTCTTCTTCTTCTTCTTCTTCTTCGAGTTCTTCTTCTTCTTCACCGTAGTTGGCGGTGTAACCGATTTACCACCAAACGCGAAGGTGTGACCGAATTACCACCGGACGGCGTAAGCAACCATTAAATTTTTTTATATTAGATTTCCGCATGTACATTTTCTCCCTCTTTTATTTTAATTTATTTTATTTTTTGACTGCCACGATGAGTATTTCAGGAATCCTCCTTTTTATTTTATTTTCTATCGATTAGTCTCCTATACTCATTTGATATATATATTCATGATTCTCTTTCTTTTTATTATGTAAACTAAAGAGAATATACCGAGCATTTTAAGTCAACGGGAATTTTAATTGTATGTATGTTGAGGCGAGAAATACGAGAAAAGAAGGATTTTTATAAACTCCGGTTACCTGCATGTCTAGCGAGGTAGGTCGTTATAGGCAGCTGATGATGTAATGAGGGACATTTGCTCCCAGTGCAGATTAAGCGCCCTCCCTCCCTTGTTTTCTCCCCCCCCCCCAAGAAAAAAAAAAAAAACCATGGACGACGATGACTGGACTTTTACATATTGTATAGTTACTGACAGACAACTTTATTCAGCTGAGGGGAAACCTCGCCGTTGAAGTCTTAACGACATGGAAATCTTCTTGAAAGTTATATTGCCCGGTACGAATACTTTTGCGTTGCTTGGAGGAACCAGAGACATCTATGTTTCATCATAATTCCAACGGGATCGCCGAAGATTATAATCTTAATTTTTTACCGTCAGGCTTCATCATTCTTGTCTTTGAGTACTTCCATAAACTGTGCTTTCCTAGAATTTCCCCAAATATTGCCCGTCTATGTTACGAACTCATAAGGAATTTGTTCCTTTGTGTATATCTTTTTTTAAGCTTCCAATTGACCATAAGATGACTTTCAATACGATTGAATTTTGTCGACCCGGTCGTACAGTCCATGGAGTGAAGAAGGTTTTCAGATAAGTAGCGAATGATCCATTTCCATTCGAAGTGTGGAAAGCTGTGTTGTTACAAAAGACACCATGACTTTGTAACTGATTCATCTTCTTTGTCGATGAAGTCGAACAGTCCGTAGAGTAAGGGAGATGGTCCTTAGTTGAAGACCAAATGATCCGGTTCCAGTGGAATTATGGAACGCTGTTCTGTGACGATGAAAGCGAGAGGAAGCGAGATGACCGGCTTTATTCGCTCAAGCCGCATTGCACCCTGAGACTCGCAAAAGGGAGGTCCCTCGAAGAAGGTGTGCCGACGCAGCACAAGAAATGCGGTATCCTGAGGGCATTTGGTGCATCGGTTTCTTTGCTTTCTGTGGCGACATTCTTGATGACAACTTGATGTCGAAGGGTCTCACTTTGGATGAAAGGACTGGCAATATTGAAGGAAAAGACGAGAGAGCGTCCTTGTGGTGTGGGCAGTTTTGTATTGTTTTTGCTCTCGTTAAATGGCCATTGTAAGATGGGCGCTTGCATGTTCCCTCTTGTCTCTATGACTTTGGTTGTGGCTTCTTTGTTGCTGGGTCTGTTTCTGGACTTTTGGCGTCGTTGTTCTCCACTTGAGAGGGAGCTCTTTACTTGCCTTTCTTGTTTGCCTTGGAGGGGCAACCTTCCTGTTCCTGGTTAACCCGACGATTGTTCTTTGGATGTTTTTTCCTGAAGACTTGGGCAGTTTCAAGGTGCAAATGGATGTGGACATCCATCTGATCCTCTGTTGTTGTAGAGGGGCTGCATGGGAGGCCCGTTAGCCATGGATGGGAGAGTATTCCGCGAAGAGAGAGACGGCTCCACGGGTCTTTCTTAAAGCAACGCATGATAAGGTCGCAGCCTAATTTGGGGACGTTGTTGGGGAATGGCGGTTTGGCCCTCCGGATGGATGCGTCACTGTAGAAGGGATCCTCGCGGCATACGAGGTAGTAAAGGAGCGTGCCCAGGCTCCAGACCGTTGCAGGGACGTGTATGAACTTGCCGCCGTTGATATATTCCGGGGGCCAATATATAGGCGTTCCGCCTGTCTTTTTCCCATTGTAACTCGTAATGAGCTCCCCACTTCCAAAATCAATCACCTTGATATCAAACCTGTTTGAGTCATCCCTGTAGATCAGAATGTTCTCAGGCTTGATATCTTTGTGTGATACTCCCACGTCGATGCATCCTTGAATGGCTTTTACCACTTTGGTAAATAGCCTCTTGACTTGGGCTATGGGTAATTGGTTGGAAGTTTCGATATAATCGTAAAGTGACATGGCAGAGGGAATGAGTTCCATGACCATGTAAAAACTGTCCTCGCTGCTGAAGGAGTCGATGATTTTGATGACGCCCGGGACTTGTTGGACCCTTTGGAGAAGGGCGGCTTCTTTGGGAACACTTTTCCCTTGGTGTGTGCCCCAGGACTTGACGGACGCCAATGGGACCTGCTTGAGGGCGACCTGAAGGCCATCGACGACCCTCTTGGCTCGGTAGACGCAACCGAAGCCTCCTTGTCCCAAAGGTTCGTACACCTCGTAGTCGATCAGCGTCGTCATAGCTCCTGACTGGTCATTGTCCTTAGACGTTCCAGGCCCTTGCTGTAAGAGAAACTGACACCACAGATATGCATGGGTGAACACCTGTGCACCATATGTTGCGCTTGCATCTGTATGCAAAGATCTGTATGGTCTGAAAGATTGTGTCCGTTTGCGTATGGATGAAAAAAGAGAGAGAGAGAGGTAGGTAGGTAGAGAGAGAGGTGGGTGAGAGAAATAAATTGTAAATTATCATTTATCTTTTTTTTCGATCTAACTCAGGTAATAATGCTGAATCCACCGAGAGTTCACGGCCGAGTCACTTGCAGTTTCGGAGAGCGCTGCCAGACTCTGACCTATCAGTAATGTTCTGCGACTTTAAATGTCCACTTCTAAAGACACATATCCCTGTTCCAGTCGCCATATAAGAGGAAACAGTGTTAGACGAGAAGAATTTATGCTTATATGAAAAATCAGTGAAGGAAGCCAGCAGTTGAAAAGGATAAAAAGAAAATACAATTACTAGACTTCGGTGATTTAAATTTCAAAATTCACACACTGGCGCCCCGACTCGCTCGGCCGCCGCGCTCCCCTCGTGTGTGTGTGTGTGTACAAATATGTGTATGTGTGTATGGTGTGTATGTTTGTGTTGATGTGTGTGTAGGTGTGCATATATATGTATATATACATATATATATATATATATATATGTATATATATATATGTATATATATACATATATATATATAGAATTAAATTTGACCGCTGCTTGTGCAAGAATAAGCTTCTTGTTGAAGGATTCAACCTTTCTAATAGTGCTTCTTTGCCGAAGTTCATATTGTGTATTGTACGACGTTTCGCCTTTCTTAGAGCATTTTCAAGTACATCTAAATGGTAATAGAAACAATTTATATATATGACAATAGGTGAACTGGGAAAGCTTATACAAAATAGTGAAGAAAGATCAAAGATCTTATGTGGGAATTATGTCCGAGGCACTCTGTGGGGGTGCTGGGAGGGTCAGTTGTCCATCCAGTGGACCCAGTGAAGCTAGAGCTACGGAGGTTGCACCTCCCTGTACATTTATGGATGGAGCCTTCTCTCGAATATGGAGGGCCTCCAGGATCTCCAGACGATGAAAGTTATGTGCGGAGTCGATGATCTTTGTATTTTCCACCAGGATCTTTCTTATGTATATATATATGTATATATATATATACATATGTATATGTATATATATACACATATGTATATATATATATATATATATATATATATATATATATATGTGTGTGTGTGTGTGTGTGCGTGTGTGTGTGTGTATATGTGTCTGTGTTGGTGCGTGTGTGTGTGTTGGTGTGTATGTGTGTATGGATGTGCATATATATATATATATATATATATATATATATATGTATATACATATATATATATATATATATATATATATATATATATATATATATAATATGTGTTTGTGTTGGTTGTGTCTGTGTGACTGTATACGTATGTGTGTTGTGTTGGTGTGCAGGTGTGTGTGTGTGTGCGTGCGTGTATGTGTGCATACGTGTGTGTATGTGTGTGTGTGCGTGTATGTGTATGTGTGCGAGTGTATGTGTGTGTTTATGTTTGCGTGCATGTATTTATGTGCGCTCGTATGTATACGTAAGTGTTCTTCCTGTTCCTGATATATATTTTCTTTTTGCAAGATCAGTTTCATGAAAGACAGATACATTTCTTTCCATGTTCACAATTAATCTGCTATCGAACTTGATTGAACTGCAAATGTTAAATTTTGTAACACCACGCAAGGTTTTTTCGGCACCGCAGTTAAAAGGTTCTCTTCGTTTTTAATCTAAATTACTCATATAGACTCAATTTGTACTTTCCTGTGTTTTTCACAGAAAGACTCACACGTGACATTTCGTTGCCGGTCTTGGACCCTACTGCGTATGCGTGTGTGTGTATGTGCGTGCATTCATTTGAGGTTTACACACACATACTCACACACACACACACACACACACACACACACACACACACACACACACACACACACACACACACACACACACACACACACACACACACACACACACATATATATATATATATATATATATATATATATATATATATATATGAATATATATATACAGTATATATATATATATATATATATATATATATGTAAATACATATATATATGTGTGTATATATATATGTATATATATATATATATATATAAATATATATATATATATATATATATATATATATATATATATATATATATATATATATACATACATACATATACCAAGGCTTTTTCCCCCTTACAAGGGAGGTAGCCAAAAAGGAAAAGGCATAAAATCATTCCTACCCATTCCATTCCTGAATACACTCCACACCCCTCCACCCTCCCTCTTAGCACCTCCTGGATGACGGGTCATCCCTGCACCTTGTCCACTGCCCTGGGTCAGAAGCAGTGTCACAAGACACAGCACATCCACAGCAAGGTCGCTTCATTAAATCGGCGACCCCCCCTCTCCGTCCCCCCACCCATAAAAGGAGAAGACGGAGAGAAATCCCTTCGGGCTGCGTCAAATTTTGCTCACACATACTACCTCACCCCCCATCCCCCCACCCATTCCACCTCCTGCATCACATCATCCATATACAACCATTCTCCATTCACCCCTGTCTTCTGTCCTCTCCCGTCCTTCGTCAACAGACATTCCCCTCTTCCCCAAAGCCCCCTTCACCCCATCCATCCACCTCATCCTAGGACGTCCCCTCATGTTCACTCCCTCCACATTTGACTTCCATATATGTATATATATATATATATATATATGTATGTATATATATATATATATATATATATATATATATATATATATATGTGGGTGCGTGTGTGTGTGTGTGTGCGCGCGCATGTGTGTGTGTATGCATATAGCACACACACACACACACACACACACTAAAACACACACAAACACACACACACACACACACATTTATATATATATATATATATATATATATATATATATATATATATATATGCAAAGTAGACCACTTGGAAAAAGAAACTAACGAAGCACAGCGCTTTCGTATATTACATCTTCAGTCTGAAGAGGTAATATACGAAAGCGCTCTACTTCGTTAGTTTCTTTTTCCAAGTGGTCTATTTTGCATAAGTGAACACACGTACCCGTGTTCTTATTAGCATATATATATATATATATATATATATATATATATATATATATCTATATATATATATATATATAGTTATATATATATATATATATATATATATATATATATATATATATAGTTATAATATATATATATATATATATATATATATATATATATATATATATATATATATATATATATATATATATAGTTATCGAAGACTATTCTCCCCGGAAAGAAAAAAGGCTGATAGCTTTTTAACTTGTGTTCTCCCTCCTTTCCGCAACCTTTCCCTTTGAATCCCTCATTTGCTATCTCTCAGACTCCGCCTCTTCAGTGGGATGGTGTCCCCGAGAATAGAAGCGCTGGTTATTCCTAACGAAATATGAATTCCTTCCGCTATCTCCCTTTATCTTTCTCTCCCTTTACCTCCCCTCCTCTCACCTGGGGTGTGCCTCCTCACGCCTCACCCCCCCCTCCTTCTCCCCTCACCTTTCCTTCCCTCTTTCTTCCACTTCCTTCCAATTTCACCCCTTACACTCCTCCTCTTCGACCCCTCCTCTCTCCCTCCCCCCTCCCTCCCTCCCTCAGCCCGCGACCCCCCACCCACCAACCCCAGCCTCTCGAGAAGGATTTGTTGTGGTATGGAAGCATAAACAGGTTATCACACTGGCCTATTTTATGTCCAATCTCCGATTAATCGGAGGAACCACCCACCTCCAGAATCCTCATTAATAAATATTAGTGAATATTTTAGGTGCTTTTCGAACTTGATCACAAAACTTTGTTAGAATTTTTATTTC
This sequence comes from Oratosquilla oratoria, assembly GCF_046742065.1. Lineage (NCBI taxonomy): Eukaryota > Metazoa > Arthropoda > Malacostraca > Stomatopoda > Squillidae > Oratosquilla > Oratosquilla oratoria. Next base: position 9,153,018 of record NC_134813.1, read on the forward strand.
ATTCATCTGAGTCGCAGTTAGTAAAGCTGTGGCTTCCTATATCTATTTCAAATCTACAAATTGATAACATGAAAACATTATTTCTATTTTTGTTTGCACTCGGCATGAATGCGGCAGTAAATACTGCGGCTTTTGTCTGCTCGGTAATGTTGGTAGCCATGGGTAGGAAGAACATTTGCGAAATATAGTAAATAATGGTAATAAAAATGGACGAGTTTGTTTTTACCCATCGACATGTGTATAGAGTGAGAAAGGAATTCGTAATTACTCTATGTAAATGTATGTATGTATGAAGAGGTAATATACGAAAGCGCTCTGCTTCGTTAGTTTCTTTTTCCAAGTGGTCTATTTTGCATAAGTGAACACACGTACCCGTGTTCTTATTAGCATCATATCCGGAGATGTCCCAAGAGAATGGAAGCTAGCTAACGTTACTCCCATATTCAAAAAAGGTGACAAAAAGAAACCAAATAACTATAGGCCTATAAGTTTGACTTCGATCGTAGGAAAAATAATGGAAACTATCATCAGAGATGATATCGAATATCATTTAGAAAGTAACCGTTTGATAAATGATAGCCAGCATGGTTTCAGACGGAAACGTTCTTGCGTGACTAACTTACTCGAATTCTACAACACAGTTATCTCGAATTATGACAAAAGAAACAATATAGATTTAATATATCTAGACTTTGCAAAAGCTTTTGATACCGTCCCACACGAAAGACTACTTACTAAATTAGCTTTGCATGGAATAAGTGGTAGCCTATTAGGTTGGACTAGTAATTGGTTGAAAGGTCGAAAACAGAGAGTTGTTTTAAATGGAAAAACTTCTGGATGGAAAAATGTTGCAAGTGGAGTTCCTCAGGGTTCCGTTCTTGGGCCACTTCTATTCATAGTATATATAAATGATATAGACAATGGACTAAAATCTACTGTTTCCAAATTTGCTGATGATACAAAACTGTGCGGAGTGGCAAATGATCACTCAAACCAATTAGATATTCAAGAAGATTTAGATCAATTACAGCAATGGTCTGAAAAGTGGCTAATGAAATTTAACACAAGTAAATGCAAGGTAATGCACATAGGTAAAAATAACAGTAAGTACGATTACAAGTTATTTGGAAATTCGTTAACAAAAGTGGATAGTGAAAAAGATCTCGGCGTAATTATCAGTAACGACCTCAAATCATCCAAGCAGTGTATTTCAGCCTCTGAGAAAGCAAATAAGATTCTGGGATTGATTGCGCGATCTTTTGATTTCAAAAGTCCATCACTCATTAACAAGCTATATAAATCGTTAGTTCGTCCACATTTGGAATATGCTGTTTCCGTATGGTCACCGAATCTCATTAAAGACATTGACAGACTGGAAAAAGTACAACGGCGAGCAACAAAACTGATTCCAAATATCAAAAATAAATCATACGAAAATCGACTTAAGCACGTGAATCTGTTTTCCCTAAAAAAGCGTCGACTCAGAGGTGACTTGATACAGGTCTTTAAGATTTTAAAGGGAATTGACAACATCAAAAGTGACAAAATTTTCACATTGAATGAGAATCAGACAAGAAACAATGGTCTCAAACTGTCCGGAAATAGATTCAATTTGGAAGTAGGTAGAAACAACTTTGCCAACCGTGTAGTTAATGAATGGAATAAACTTCCTGCACAGGTAGTGCAATGTAGTTCAGTTCGAAGCTTTAAGAATCATTTAGATAAATACCTAAGTAAGATGCTGTAATTATTATAATTTATGTTATATTATTTGTTTTTGTTTTGTTATAATTTGTCTGTCTGATTTTCATTTATTATTAGTTATATGTCAATTTATTATCATTTACTATTTACCTGTTTGTTATTCAACTATACCAATGCATTTATTTATGTATTTTAATTGTTATTTACATTGTTATAGTTTTAATTTATTATTAATATGATTTTTTTTTTTTTTTTTTTTTCTTCTTTTTCTTTTTTTTCTTTTTTCTTTTTTTTTTTGCATCCGACCTAGATATGGATCAAAAGGTCTCCTGTCGGCATGCTTTGCCTTTGTAATCCTTTGTAATCCTTTGAATACATATCTTTTTCTTCTTTTTTTAAGAAAATGTAACTAATGGTGGTGGTTCCCAGTACAGATAGGATGCACTAAATCACATTTTATTCTTTTACCGCAACAAATTTTTTCTCTTTCTTTAGCTGAATGAAAT
>NC_134813.1:9157727-9160227 GCF_046742065.1 Oratosquilla oratoria
CATTTCTATGACAGTTGCATGCAGGATTCGAACCCACTGCTATCGGCCGTAAGATCACCTTCACAGAGCCTTAGCCCACTACACCAACAGACACTTAGAAGCCTTGAAACCTGGAATCAAACTGATTCCCGTGGATAGGAAAGATCACTAATCTACGACCCCAATTCCTGTTTTACACAAGGCCCAAGTGCACCAGTTGACAAGGGGTAAGGATCGGAACAAACCACTTTCACGCTTTTCGCTTTTGTAACTATGAGAAAAATTCGCTAGTAACAGCGGCATCAATCCGATAACTTTTATGACAGTCGCATGCAGGATTCGAACCCACTGCTATCGGTCGTAAGATCACCTTCACAGAGTCTATCCTCGGGAATCAGTTCGATTCCAGGTTTCATGGCTTTTACTAGGGAATATCTCTCATAGTTACAATGGCGAAAAGCTCGAAAGGGATTTGTTCCGATCCTTACCCCTTGCCAACTGGTGCACTTGGGCCTTGTGTAAAACAGGAATTGGGGTCGCAGATTAGTGATCTTTCCTATCCTTGGGAATCAGTTCGATTCCACGCACGCACACACACACACACACACACACACACACACACACACACACACACACACACACACACACACACACACACACACACACACACACACACACAGACAGGGCTGAAAAATTTCAGTATCGCTTTGCTCTCAGTATCGCTTCAACTCCAACTCTCGTTGGCGGGGAGTTGGATGTGCGTGTGCGTGTAAGGTCACAGCATTAACCATAGATCGGTCATATGAGCTCTAAGCTCTCTTCCGAGAGGGAAATGGCTGTCGACCACGAGTCCAACACATGATCTAAGACAATGGTAAATCACACACACACACACACATACAAACACACACACACAAACACACACACACACAATAAACAAAATATCGATAACACTACCGGGTTTTGAGAATATCACCTCAACTTTGTTCAGGATGATCACCAGAGCTTCCTGACACGTGAGTAACATTGCTACTGTGCTTCACAAACAAACACGTCCACAAGCTTGGGGGTTGCCCAAATTCACAAATACAACAGTCCCGCGGATCCACATTATCCTTCCACACAACTGACCAAACCACATTCAACCTCCCCCCCCCCCTTTCAGGCTCTCGGCACGCCAACCCCCTCACGTCCATCACTACGCCTCACCCCAACTCCACACACTCACAAAATGTTCTCATCTTTCTCCCATCATTTTCATATTTCCTGCGCAGCCTTATGCTCCTTCCTGACACTATCCCCACGTCCCCTCCCTCCACCATCATTCGAGAGTCAATCCTTCAACACTTCCTCGTTCTTTCAACTTCCTCAACTGATCTATTCAGACCTGTGTCTGAGTGACAGAGTTTTCAGGGTCTTGAGCATCTCAAATATCTTTCAAACCCCTTCGCTCTCCAAAGAGTGGTACAGACATGAATACAATCGCAAGGTGGCAGCCATTAGGAAAAAAGTGACAACCGCTATGAAAAAGAATGTAGTGTCTTTGCCTCAGTAAGTGCCATGGATATTAATCAAATGACTTATCACCAGTAAGGACAAACAGGATAAACACTTTCCTCCGGTACAGAAGATTTATTTCAATTCTTCAAAACGGATATGGCAGTGGGTCTCGATCCTTGGAGATCCTCTTCAGAAGGGCGTCCTCTTTCCACTCGGGTGCGTAAAACAATTAGTCCCGTAATCAAACTAAATCATATCAAGTTTACCTCTGATTGCAAATAAAGCTTTTTTCAATACCACGAACCTTAACAAGTTGAAAGACTTTTTTTTTTGTTCGAATCATCCCCAACTTTAACGAATATGCCACAGCCGTAAAACTTGTGCCCGTTGTGATAAAATATATTTCTTGTATGAATGTCATGTATACACCAACATAAACATACGCGTTCCTATATACTGTGCCGATTTCATTAGAATTGGGACCTGTCATAGCTCGCCTACTCTCCCCTCTCCAGAAAACTAGTGATTTTGAATGAAATGGAATCCTTAGCCTTGTCCAAATCACAACAGTAAGTTCTATATTATCTTTAAAGTATGCAAGAGCTCTAAGGAATGATATGTCACAATCTGACCTCACCAACTCACCAGACTGACGAAGACCACCATTTGGAAAAACAAAAGAAGATCGTCCACTGGATCTTCAGCTGCACCACAAATGATCAACCGCATAGTCCGAGGCTTCGGCAAAGCCCTCTGGGCGGTTTTGGAATGTTGTCGGGAACCTTTGCGAACCTTCAACAACTATGGAGTGAAAACCTCAAGAGAAATGCCGTTAGGTTTTGAAGAACCTGAATCCATCGACAACCCATAGGAGGCTAAGGGAGATTATGAAAGAAATCAGGAAGCCAAAGAGGGAAAGAGCTCTCCAGAGAAAGTGAAAAAATTGGAAGAAGAAAAGTAGAACCTTCCAGAGGGATTGATGACTTTCTTAGAGCACGAAAAGGATTCAGACTCCGTCGAA
>NC_134813.1:9175227-9180227 GCF_046742065.1 Oratosquilla oratoria
ATCATCTTCATAGATCTGCAAGCTAATTTTCCTTATGTCATCTAAATGTCCTACCAATTCTTCTCTTGATTCTAAATGTTTAAGTTTAAACTTGTTTCCACCTGCAGAATCAATTACCCTATATGGACCAGTGTACCTTAGTGAAAGTTTATTATTGGGTGAGGTTGCTTTGACCATTACTAATTCTCCAATTTTCAATTCTAGTTTATGAGCTATTTTGTGTTGTTGTTCCCTCATCTCTTGTGAATACACCTGCATATGTTTCCTAACTCTTTGGTGAATACTTTGAAGAGTATTTATCCTATTGGATATATAATCATCCATATTATATATGGGTTTTTGCTCTGCAGTCAACATTTCATATGGCAGAGTTTTGTCCTCCCCAAAAATTATAAAATGAGGTGTATCACCAGTTGCTACATTAATTTGATTGTTCAGGGTACACTTAACACAAGGAATCCAAGTATCCCAAGTTACACTATGAGGACTTATTAGGGTTCTAAGACATATAATTATCTTTTTGTTTAACCTTTCTACTACTCCATTACTTTGGGGATGGTTAACGAGTATATTGACTTTCTTGATGTGGAACACATTACATAGATTTTCCAAGATTTTGTTATTAAATTCAGTCCCATTATCTGAAACTAGGATGTTAGGTGTAGTAAAATTACAGATTATCTGATCATAGATTACGGAAGCAATAGTTTCAGCTTTCTTATTGATTATGGGTTGTAATATACAAAATCTTGAAAAATAATCAATAGCAACAAATAGGTATTTAAAGCCGTTCTCGGTTAATGGTAATTCCAAAGTATCCATGTGAACTCTTTCCCAAGGTTTCTGTGGAATGGGATAGGTGAGTATAGGAGCAGGTTTTGGTGTATTTCCCTTCACCTTTACACATTTTACACATTTTTCTATATAATCATATATAGTTTTCTTCATACCTAGCCAAAAGTACTTAAGTTGTGCCTGTCTATAAGTTTTATCCTTTCCAGGATGTGAACTACAATCACTATCATGAAGTAACTTCAATATCTCATTTACCAGAGTTTGTGGTATAACCAACTGATTTACTTGACCTCTAGAAATATCTTTCCCATTTACAAATGTTTTCCTATACAAAATTCCATTAATCAAATGAAATTCCTCTATCTTATACCCCTTTGGTAGCTTTGGAGGATCTCCTCTTGGGTTCATCAAATGCTTGATTATTGAATCACATGTCTCATCATCTCCCTGTTCTCTTATTAGCATTTCTTCATCTAAAGTTACTAATTCTTCTATACTACAAACAAAATTAATCAACCCAGTCCCAGTCATTGGTTGACTAATGTTTCTAGAAAGTGGATCTGCTACATTCCTTCTACCCGGAATATAATTAGATTGAACTTCATAGCACTGAAGTATCGCAAACCATCTAGCAAGTCTGCCTCTAAGATTCTTATGCTTAAATAAGTTCTGAATAGCTGTGTGATCAGTCCAAACTCTGATGGGATACCCTAGTATCATATCCCTAAAACTTTCTAAAGAATAAATTACTGCTAAAGTTTCTCTTTCAGTTATAGAATAGTTTCTCTCCGCACTATTACAAAGTCTGGATGTGTAAGCTATGGGTTTTAAAGATCCATTTCTCTCTTGCATTAGTATGCCTCCTAACCCTATGTCAGACGCATCAGTACAAAGAATAAATTCTTTTTCATAGTCGGGGAAAATTAAAATAGGTGAACTTGTGAGTTTATCTTTCAACTTGTCAAAAGCTTGCTGTTGCGCAGGTCCCCATATGAACTTTGAGTCCTTTCTCAACAAAGAACTTAGTGGATTAGCAATGTCAGCATAACTTTGAATGAATCTTCTATAATATCCTGTTAATCCCAAAAAGCTCCTAACCTTGTCTACATTGGTCGGAACTGGAAAATTCTTGACAGCGTCAACCTTTGAATTTACTGTACTCAGTCCGTGTCTGTCTATCTTATGTCCTAAGTAAATGACACTGTCTTGCAAGAACTTACATTTTTCAAGTTTTACTTTTAACCCAGCTTCTCCTAGTCTTGAGAATATCAAATCTAATTTCTTAAAGTGCTCCACTGCAGTCTGAGAAACTATTAAAATGTCATCTAGAAATACACTGGCAGTGTTTCCTAACAATCCATCTAGAATAGTATTCATTAATCTCATGTAAGTTAATGGACTATTACATAACCCAAATGGCATTCTCTTGAACTCATAATGTCCTGTTGTAGTAGAAAATGCTGTGAACTCTCTTGAATCTTCATGCAATTCTATTTGCCAAAAAGCTGATTTGATATCTATAGTACTAAAATATCTATTCTCAGTTCCCAAACTTCTCAAAATGTCACCGATAATGGGTAATGGTAACCTGTCACGAATGGTGTGCTTATTCAGTTCCCTGTAATCAATAACTGGTCGCATAGTCCCATCAGACTTTGGTACTAGGATCAACGGAAAATTCCACTCACTTTTACTATGTTCAATAATATCCTGTGATAACATTTCAGTGATGAGTTTATCTACTACAGCTAATTTAGAGTGAGGAACTCTGTAGGCTGGTATGTAGATAGGTTGTGTTCCTGGTTTTAACTTAATGTGATGTTTTAAAACAGTTGTTTTGCCTAAGGCGTCCCCCGGCAAAGCAATTGCTTTTTTATGTTTCATAAGCAAAGCAAATAAAGCTTCATCCAACTCAGGGCAATTAGTTTATTGTAATAATTCTTCATATCTATTTCTTAAGTCTATGCCTTCTTGTACTGAACAAATTGATGAAGTTGGTAATTCTATCTCCTCACTATTCTCATTTAAAATCTTAATAGGTTTAGTACACACCTGAATACATCCTATTTGTGTACCTTTCTTTAAAACTATCTCTTTATTCATAGTATTAATTACTAATACTTCTACTCTGTTCTTATTTGTCTTATAAATCCCTGAGTCCCACTTCAATCCTTTAAGTTTAACTGATTCTGGGACTGTAATTACTTCAGAGTCTACATTGATTCCTTTCAAACACACTTCAACCTTATTAATTGACATGGGATGTAACAATGTCGACCTTGTTAATCCGCAATCCGCAATTCTCAAGGCATCTGTGGTTGATAATTTAGTAATCTCTGGGATTTCCTGAACTTCTGAGTTGGGTTCACAAATTGTTTTACTTTCTGTAGGGTTGGACCGCTCGGCCTCGCTATCTAGGATAGAAATGTTATCTAAGGATTCATTGATTCCTGTCACTGGTCTTAAGTCTGGTTGATTTAAGAATGGGATTAACTGTGACTTCACTAAAATTCCTAAGTCAGCAGGACAAATTACCATGTTTTCTTTTCTCATAGTTGCAAATCCTATCAATAAATCTCCTGGAAAAACAGACTCTTCTACCACTATCACTGGGATGTACAATTGTTCATTTGTATACAAGGCAACTTCTAGCTCAATCTTACCTAATGTTTTTAACTGATTTCCAGTTACACCTTGCAATGTGTAACGGATTGGTTCCAACATCTTCACTCCTGGGTTCAACTGGTTTAAAACTTTACTAGTAATTACATTAACTACAGACCCTGTATCAATAAAAATTTGAATAGGCTTATTGAACACTTTACCCGCAATGAGAGGTCCTACAGAAGTTTTACCAACAGTAATTATCAGTTTGTCAGTTTCTTTCATCTCCCTTGCATTCCCATATTTAACACAATACCGCCTATCGGTATATATATGGGGAGGTCTGAAATGGTTTATTCTGTGTCTGGGGGTTTTCCTCTTAGCCCTGGGGGTACCCGAAAATTTCGGCATTCATGAGTTCTGTGTCCGATTTTATTATGGTAAATACAGAATGGAGGGTTCCTACATTGATACTCATTGTGACCTTCGTATTTGCAATTTCTGCAAATAATCCCATAAAAACATTCTTGTGCCTTGTGTCCCCATGCATTACAATTAAAACATAGGATTCTGGTATCCCTATCCCTAGATGGACTTCTAGCATGCCGCCTATGTCCTACTTCTGTTTTCTTAAACTCTCTAGAGTTCCTATATTGGCTATGTTGATTTATAGGCATTACATATGGGTTTATTGTTCTGGTCTCACTGTATCCTTGAAGAAGATAATCTACTTCTCCTAAACAGATGTTTGATTTTTAATCTTTGTACAGCCTTTCGGCTGTTAAGTCACCAGAATTCTTTGCCAATAAGCTAAATGTAATCAATTTGATTACCTGTGAGATTTTCATCTTCTCACTAGATCTTTCTATCCAGTCTGAATCTTTCAAGATAGAATTCATGTCTTTTGACCATCTATCTAATCTAGCTAAGTACTCTGTGTCAGTTTCACTTGTCCTAACTTCCTTAATCATTTTTACCAATGATCTAATAGGATCCTGATCACATTTGGACATGAAATGTTTAAGAAAGGCTTTCTTGTAATTATCATATTGATTAATTAATTCCATTTGCTGGAAGTTAATGACAAACCTCGCCCTTCCATGCTCTGGATCTATATTCTCCTTGAGAATCTCAATCTTACGATTCTCATTTGTAATGTTTTTACTAACTATAAGTGTGTCAATGAGGTTCAGGAACTTGTTTACACCATATGTGTTAGACTCTCCTGTGAATTTTGGAATATTTGTATTTGATGTGTGAATTTCGTGTCTCAACACGTTAGAATTCTGAGGGGTACTCATACTTATTACTAATACCTTGCTTTAGCCTGGCTGCTTGCGATGTCGCTTCGTGATGTCAATGTCTGGTTTGACGTCCTTCTACGGTCTTGTCATTCCTCAACGACGTTGTTCCTCCTCCATCACACACTCTGCCTTGAAGACCGCCTTGTAGATGATGATCACCTTGAAGAAACTTGAAGAATGCTTGTTCCCAACGTAGCAGTTACTTGAAGTTGTAGATTTCTCTCGTAGTCGTAATACACTCTTGATTTTGGTTGTCTTGTTCCCGTAGACTTCTTGCGCCACTTCTCTTCGGAGGTG
>NC_134813.1:9187727-9190227 GCF_046742065.1 Oratosquilla oratoria
TCAATGCACAGGCGATAAGAATTGTCAGATTTAGGGACAAGAATGCAAGGAGATGCCCAAGGACTACTGGAGGGTTCAATTATTCCCTGTTGAAGCAGAGTGTTTATTTCTGCTTTTATGAACTCCTTCTTTTTTGGATTGACTCTATAAGGGGCTTGTTTGATAGCCCTTGGCGAGTCTAGAATTATTTCGTGTTCTATCAAAGAAGTGAATCTTGGGGAATCTAGAAATAATTTTGGAAAACTTCTTAAGAGAGAAAGAATGTCTCTACCTTGTTTCTCAGATAAGTGTCCTACTTTTATCTGAAGATTTTGTAGTATCTGAGAGTTTTCCAAGGGAATCTCAGGAGGATTAGGCAGGTTATCAGGAGGCTCTTCGGATTCTATTGTGGTAGAGCTGCAAGCTGGAATTGTATCTCTGGAATGATAAGGTTTTAAGGTATTTATGTGACAGAGACGGGAACTCTTTCTTCTGTCTGGGGTTTTGATTATGTAGTTGAGATCACTGGCTCTGGACAAGACTTCATAGGGTCCTTTGTATTTAGCCTGCAATGGATCTCCTGGTATGGGAAGATAAAGTAACACTTGATCTCCTGGAGAGAAAGTTCTAAGTTTAGAATTTTTATCATACCGACCTTTCATTACTCGTTGAGCATTCGCCAAGTTCTCTCTTGCCAACTTCCAAGCTTCTAACAACTTCTCGGTGACCTGGGACACGTATTTCAAAGAAGGAACAGGTGGTTCTTCTTTCATCCATTGTTCATGAAGTATCTTTAGGGGACCACGGACTTCATGACCGAAGACTAATTCTGACGGGCTGAATCCAAGGCTTTCTTGAATTGTTGTTCGGGTGGCGAACAACAAAAAGGGGAGTCCGTCTTCCCAATTTCGAGTGTTCTCAGCACAGAAGATTCTTAACATTGTCTTGAGCGTTTGGTGAAAGCGCTCTAGAGCACCTTGTGATTGAGGATGATAGGCGGAGGAAGTTACATGATTTATACCTAGTGTTACAAGAGTTTCTCTAAACTTGTTGGAAAGAAAATTACTTCCTTGATCACTTTGAATGTTCTTAGGAAATCCTACCATAGTGAAATATTTCAACATTTCTCTGATTATGTTTTGAGCTTTAATATTTTTCAAAGGAATGGCTTCTGGAAAACGAGTGCTCATACACATGATTGTGAGAATGTACTGATTTCCTTTACTTGAAGGAGGTAAAGGTCCTACACAGTCAATAAGAACTTTTTTAAATGGCTCTTCCATTACAGGAATGGGATGGAGTGGAGCTTCTACAATTTTCTGGTTGGGCTTACCTACAAGTTGACATGTATGACATGTTTTACAATTCCTCCAACTCCTTCTATCAATATATCATAACCTGTATATGACTCACCCAGATTCTGCAAGACAGAATTTAAAATCAGACTTTGCTTTGCTCCTGTGTCTCGGAGTATGGAAATAGGATATTGTTGTGAACTACTACTATGAGATATAGTTCCTGAAGATACAAATGGTTTGAAACAAGGATCATGATTTGATGAGGGGGGTTCTACATTACTTGACAATACCGGCTTCTTTGGTAGTTTATCCTGAATAGAGGATTTTGAATCATCTGATTTTATATTACTTACAAGAGTTGGTGTCTTATTGGAGAATGAGGGTGTCAGTCTCTTTCTGCAATTAGAAATGTGATGGCCAACCTGTTTACAATATGAACAAGTTACAGGGGGATTAGTCTTAAACCTTTCCATTCTTTGCCAAGGTTGGTTTGGAGGATATTGATTGAAATCAGACCTGTAACTGAAATGTGATGGGCTAGACTGATTTTCAAAGCGTTTCTTTGGGGACCAAGGATCAGAGTATTTTGTTGAATCTGGAATATATGACTTTGACTTTTGGGATTCCATTTGTCTTGACTTAGGTTTATGATTTAGTGTGAACTCATCAGCCAATACAGCAGCTTTAGTTAAAGTTTCGGGAACATGATCATCTATAAAAGTCCTAAGATCTGTCTCTAAGGTATTCTTAAACTGCTCCAATAAAATCAACTGTTTAAGTCTATCTAAGGTGTCTGTTTCACTAGCCAAACACCACCTATTGAATAACCTCTCTTGTTGAGCCGCATATTCTACGTATGTTAACTGAGGTGTCTTCCTATAATTACGGAATTTCTGTCTATAGGCCTCTGGTATTAGTTCATAAGCCTTTAAAATACAAGCTTTCATATTATCATACTCGCTTTCTGCTTCTGAAAGAGAAGTATAAATTTGCTGAGCCTTACCCTTAAATTGTGTTTGAATGATTAATGGCCAATTTTCTTTAGGGATTTGTAACTGTTGCGCCAATTTTTCCCACTGAAGAAAGAAAATTTCTGGCTCTCCTTCTGAAAATTTGGGTAGAAGTTTTACATACTTGGAAATATTTATATGACCTTCCTGAACTACGGGTTGTCCATCAACAATCCTAGCTTCTACTTCTGCCTTCTTTAATTCTAACTCTGC
>NC_134813.1:9194623-9244623 GCF_046742065.1 Oratosquilla oratoria
GCTGACGATGGGAAATTTTTGTCTTGTGCCGCCTTTTTTTTTGTTGCGATGCCTTAAAAAATAGTGCAACCTGCAGTCAGAAGGGAAAGTAGTAACCTGCGCAGGATTTCTGCAAGGCTTTCAGGCCTCTGTTCAAATACTCGCAAAAGGACGCTGAGCATGCAGGTGGTTTTAGTTCTCTTTAAATTCTCTATTGATCATGGCTTGAGAAACTCATCAAGGCTGGTGTCAATTGATTGATTTTCCTTCTTGTTGTCTCTGCGGGAGTCTCGAATAAACGACAGCTTACCTCTTCCTTCATCGTCACATGCAGCTGGTTCTTTATTACCCATGAGATACATGCATAATTAACAGTGTGTATCAGCAAATAAGCCATCTAAAAATTCGATGTCGGGCATCGGTTTATGTCGCCGGTATCGTTTATATCACCTTATACACGCCTTTCTTTTTCGAGCAACAGTTGCAGGCGATAGTTGTGGAAGGCGAAAATCTGCGCTGATAACTGCGACGCTGCTAATTGATGTTTGCAAAACGCTACCTGTGTTTCCACAGCGGCAGCATTGCACATGCCGATTGAGAGGTCCTAGCATTGTAACAAAATGCGCCTCTTGTGAAGCTGACCTTAACCGTATAAACTTGTTTCCTCCAGCATGAAGTGAACAGACGCACATTGGACAATTGGTGCTGGTGGATTTGGAAGGTTCGGCAAGAATGTCCCTTTTTGAGGAGGGATACATCTGACAACCGTAGGACGAAGGTATATTGTTGTAATACGGTCAGCCATTACCAACAGCAGCTGTGCACCGTTGTGTGCCTTGTTCCTTGATACTACAATTAGGGAAATAATCATTACAATTATTGAATTTGTTAATTACAAGAATTCCTTATTATTAAAAATTTACATTAAATAATTTACGCTCATAATCTAAGGCGCTATAAGTAAGTGGGTTTGCATACATCAAAAATCTTAAAAATCAAAGTATTTAACCCCTACCATACGCGATTTTTGCTCCGCACACGTAGGCGTCATGAGGAGCGCAAGTGGGTATTCGCCGATCGCTCGCTACCATATTCCGGAGTCTTGATTTATATATTTATTATTAGTCGCCCCTGTGTTTTTACATTCTCCCTCCTAAATAAATCTGCTCTTAATTCACCATTCTCTGTGGTTTTTCAAAAATTCACGGAGTGAAGAGAGAACGATAGATCATAGCGGTGACTATATTTTATGATGCGAGTATTATTACGACACGTCGTAACGGCTGGCAAGCTAATGCTGCCCCACGAGATGAATTAAGTCCTCGTAGTGAAAGTGGAGTTAGTTGCTGCAAATGACATATAAGGGGGATTTTATTACCTAGTCTTTTTTAATGTTGAAGTTTTGAATCACACTATTTTTCATCTTCCCTTTTTCTAGAAGATCGTTTTTCCGGCGTATCTTATTTGTCAGACATTACGTACACAACCACACACAGAAAGAAGTATACACAGAGGCACATTGCTCCTTATTATAGTATATATTAAATACCTCGGCTTACAACTAAGTGTCCACAAGGGCCTACATTATCTAGCTACATGCAATGCATCGTACCAACCTCCCAGCACGTGACTATATGTTTGCAGATACACGTACTTCTATTTGCAAATTCCTGCACAGCGCTATCTTATGGCATCATTATCATATTTGAAATTATATACCTAACTAGAACTAGAATAAACGTTACCTATAGAGTCTAATTGTTAATTATTAATTCAACACAAAGTGAAATGATTATCCAACAAACACATCCTTTTTTGAAAACAGGACGATTCTATAAATGGCTAGCGACATCTGGCAACTGTTGACTGGCAGTAATACGTACACAGCGAGAAACGCACACGGGTTTGTCTCATGTTTGACGTGAGTGCCTCCCGGGGAGGGTCGATACGGAACGCGTGACGAATGCTTTAAATATGGGACGATCCCGTAGAATACGGATGCCAAAACCGGCTGTCAACATCCATAACGAAGATGACGACCCTGATGACCTTTAGAATTACAGGTACTGCATTACAAAATGCAAGTTACGATAGGTCAGGGTAGACTAGACGAATGTATCATACTTTAATTTCTTCGACCTTCGCAAAACAAAGATGGCATCTCAAGCAGTCGCCGCGGCCCGTTTGTTAGTGTATCGCTTTTAGCAATTCTTGTTATTGATTTCCGTCAATAAAAATATATATTACGTTGATGTATTATAATTTACAAAATTTATATTTAATTCTCTACTGCTAAATCGCGTAGGTGTGCACTTCTAAAAATAATTATATTACCTATCCCATCAGCATGTGTTTTATACAATGTAACTATTTTGTTCAAGATGTGGTGAACTGCCGTGTAACTATTTTGTTCAATATGTGGTGAACTACTAATATGTTGAATGTGTGATCTAGGCAGTCAAAAAATTATACTCAACGTGTTTCACGTTAATAATGAAAATCTAGTAATGTTAGTTTAAACTACCACAATCCGATATGATTCTATCTTCTACATAAGGGACATCATATTTTTTTTTCTATTAAACTCATTGGAAGTGGTAAAAAGCTAGATATTTGTTGAAGTCCTTCTCCCGATGATATAAACCCCATCACCCTTACAAGAAGTAACACGGTGAAGATAGCCATTTCATTATCTTTGCCTTTCTTGCATCACCCCACATTCTGATTGTGATAATGCAATGGTTAAGTCTGTAAGGCATATCTGTGACGCCCTGTCCACATATACAACTTGTCAAGGTTCCTCGACCAAAACAAAGCGATGGTCTATGTAAATTTACAATACCGACTCGTAAAACTGCTGGAGAAAAAAATAATTCGTCCAACATTTTATTTCTCTGTATATATAAATGATCCTCATTTTTTTTTCATATAAACTTTATCAAGATTTAGAGTATATCAAAGATAAACTGTGAATCCATTTACTACCATGTGCTGACACACCATAAAATATTTGAGAAAAATGTATCATTCAACCTATTCTATCTTCAAAGGCTTTTCTTTAACATTTATGTGTTAAACAACACATTTCTCTATACCCTGCAACTGGTAAAAAGAGCTGATGAAGTCTGTCCACAAACTAATTGAATTGCACTATTAATATCTAATGATACTTACACTGGGATGTAAAATTAAAACGGGTCCTAAGTAGTCTCACTTCATGAATACTATAAACATAAACATAGGTGTGGAAATACCCCCCCCCCCACACACACACACACTCACACCATCGTACGACTGGCATCGTTGGTAACTGAAGTTTAAAGTTCGCAGACTAGTAGTCAAGGTGGGGCACATGACTTGTCGCTTTCATTTTTTTCCAAATATCTCTGTACTGATGGAGGTTTTTTTTTTTTAAGAATGGCAAGCATAATCCTTGGGTAGGGTTTTTGAGAATTGCAATAAATTGTGGTAGTTTTATTTTGTTCATTTAACTTGTTTACTTATTTTTCTCAGTGGCGCGTTCAACAGAGAATGATAGTTTATCAGCAATATCGCGCTTCAAATTTGAAGCTTGTCATTTGTGATACACTTCGACTTATACAGTCTACCCCCTGTTAGGTAAATAAAGGTGGAAATATGACTGCAATTACTGAACTCGTATTTGTCTTTCCAGACGAATAACAGTATATACCGTTCTTTATTATAAGGGTTTTATATTTCATCCCTAACTCAAATTCACGAAGAGCTTACGTGAATAGGAAATAAACAGATGACGGATGGGAGTGAAATGGTTTGGGGTAGGTGCATACTTTGGCTGACTACCTGATACCTCCCTAGGAGGTAGGTAGCCTCTGGTAGATAGATCTATAGTCCACATTACGAAAGCGAAGTGGAAAAATACAACCAATTTGAAATGCACTTCATTCTAGTGCTAACAAAGTGTACACGTCACCATAAAGAATAACATCAATATTACATTAAAGGCATTCAGCAAGTTTGTACATAAATTAGTCCCTCAGTTTTTAATACAGGCCTCATACTTGAAATACAAACCGAGGTGTTGGCTGATTAGGATTTGAGCCACAAGATCACCATGAACAACCTTACGCAGGATGCGATCGAGAGAAAAAAACGTACACACGTCTTTCTTGTCTGCAACATACCATGCTCGGTTTATTTGCAGCGTTCGAAAATATGTATTTCTTCCTCCACATTGGCAGCCTAGCAAGTAGCACAAGGACAGCGAGAACCAACGGAACATCCTCCACCGAGACAGATACAGAAAGATCTGCTCAGGTACGCACCAATAGTTTGAGAACTATATGCGGATCGAATGTTTAGTTTCTTAGAATTGTATGCAGTTGTGCGAACATACTGAATGTTATACCATAATGGACTACACAAGTACTGCATTTGTATACATTTATGTGGTTATGGTGAATTAACATATTATTATTCCGTCTATATGCCAAGAACTTTTCCCCCTAATAAGGGAGATAGCCAAGTCAAGGCAAGTAACTGTTCCCACTCATTCCTCTTCCCCTCCACCACCCTTTCCCTCCTTTCATCTTAGCTTCTCGTGGATGACGGGTCATTCCTTGTATCCTGTTCACTGCACTTGGTCAAAAGCAATGTAGCAAGACACAGTACATCTACAATAAAGCCGCTTCCTTAAATCGGCGACTCCCCCTCTCTCCGTCCCCTCGTGCAGAAAAAGAGAAGACGGGGAGAAAACCTTCGGGCTGCATCAAATTTCATTCACACATAAGCACCTCCCACTCCCCCACCCCATCCTCCCCCCTTCCCTTGCTTGCATAATAGTATATTCTATATAAAGTCACTTACCATTCATCCCTATCTCCTGCATTCTCCCCTCCTTGCCCAACGCCCCTTCATCCTATCTATCCATCTCATCTTCGGTCGTCCCCTCAAGTTCACTCCATCCACCTCTGCCTTCAACACTTCTTTAACTAATCTTTCAGCACTCATTCTTTCCATGTGTCGAAACTATCCCAATAATCTTTCATCAGCCATGTCTGCCATGTATTTTTCCACTCCCGCTCTCCTCGTTTCTCACTGTATCCAACCTAGTAATCCCTACCATACTTCTCAGACATTTAATCTCAAACATATTAAAAAAAATTCTCTTTGCCTCTCTTAAGACTTACTTCCAACTCACTGCCATCGTCTACCCTTGTACACCTCATCACCTTGCATAAACCCACAATTTACCTTCATCTTTCTCTTATCGCTTGCCTTCCCAAACTCTATCACCAACTTCCTAATCCCTCCTCTGACCCTGCCACAATCGCAGTGTTGTAAGCAAACGACAATTTGTTCACTTCACACTTTTCTCAGTTTTCTTTAACCATCTCCAGTCCCTTGCCCATCACTCTTGCATTTACCTCCCGCGCCATCCCGTCCATGTACACATTGAATAGCCATGGCGACATAACACATACCTGAAGGAGTCCTACCTTTATCTCAAACCACTCAATCTCTCTATTTCCCATTTTATCTCAGGCTCTACTACTATCGTTAAAACTATTGACTGCCCTTAACAGCTCTCCCCCAATCCCATATATCTGCAAAACCTCCCACAGTTCCTTCCTATCTACCCTATAAGCATTTTTCCAAATCCATAAAGGCCCAAAAATATCCTTACCCTTTGCTAGAGCTTTCTTACAAATGTGCTTTACCACAAAAAAACGCGATCCACGCAACCCCTACTTTTTCTAAATCTTCGCTGTTCCTCACCAATTACTTCCTCTGTTCCTCTCCTAATCCTCTCAATTAAAACCCTCCCATAAGCCTTCCCAACTACACTAAAACTGATCCCTTTGAAACTACTACTCATATTTGTCCCCTTTTCCCTTGTAAAGCGGAACTATACAGGCACTCCTCCAGTCCTCCGGCACTCTACCCTCCCTTAGACACACATTAAACCTCCCTTAGACACACATTAAACAACCTCCCTATGCAGTCCACTATTACTGTATCTCCCTTCTTCCGACACTCCGCATGACACCCATCTAACCCAGGTGCATTACCTGTTGATGCATAATTATAAGTAGTATGTACAGACGTAGAGAGGTACGTTTTGTACGTCTCGCGGGGCCGCTGGCGTGATTCACCTAGTGGAGGTGTGAGAACGTAAGGAACAGGACATTTTTCAGAACGAACCCTGAATTAAGTACGTAGTAGGGCTTGGACATCTCAAACGTAGTCCTCGAATGACGTCATGCCCACGCAATAATACAAACAAACATCGAAGGGCGCGAAGTGAGTAGACGTGTAGTTCCCCAAGAGGAACAGACATGTTCCCTCCAACATCGGCTCCTAGCCGATCGTGGTCGAGTCGCTTTGAAAAATAGAAATAGTTGTGATTTCTCCTATATCTCCTAGCTGATCGTGTTCGACTTCCCTAGCAGAGGATTCCCCGAATGTAACGGAAAGACTCAAGTCATATATTGCCACACTTGGCCGATCATACAACGCCCCGACCTGAATAGAGCCTACTGGTTCTCTCCTGAGGTCTGCTCATTGTTGACCCTTACAACGCCCCGGCCTGAACAGAGCCTACTGGCTCTCTCCTATATCGGCTCCTAGCCGGTTGTGTTCGACGCCCCTGGCAGTGAACTCCCCTATGTACGAACATTTCCGTCACCTTTCAAATCTCCTAGTCGATCCTTTACTACGACCTAACAAAGGACCCTCAAAAAGTGATTGTTACTTACAATCACTATCGTAAGTGGGAAATTGCCCTACCTTCGCAAAAACTTATCTAAACGATTATTTAAAACTATATGTGCCCAGTGACTATCTTGGGCAATCAGTGTAGTGAATTTTCAGTTGAAGTGTTGTCCTCTCCTCTTGTCACACTTAGGTAATGGGTTTCTTGCTTATAAATGAAGTGTTCAATAGAGTTGATATAATTAATACAACTGTAATGAACAATATTTTATTATAAAATAAATGTCAAATGTTCATGTTTTTCCTCCTTCGTCCGACTTGAGATGAAAACCTAAAAACTGCGTCGCGTCATTCTCCTGGACTTGGGGAAACATTACTAATGTACTGCCTAATCAAGAAAAACTACAGTGTATTTGTTTGGTTTTAATTAAAAATTAATTGTACAGAAGAAATACGTGTCTAGAATACGTAAATGTTGAGCCTCGCAATGAAAATGGTTTGAAGGACGAACAAAATGCAGTCATAGATACAAGACTTTATTAACAAATTTAAAAACAATTTCATATGCAATATGTAAGTTCTAGACGTTGTTAGTTGTTAGTGGTTAAATGTGGCAATTCAAATTGCTGCCCAGATAGGTTCACCTGAACCTTGTATTCTAGGATCTTACGATCCCATCCGGATGTAAATTGTATACATAAATTATATAGACAATGGACTGAAATCTATCGTCTCCAGATCTGGAGATAAATTACAGCAATGGTCTGAAAAGTGGCCAACTAAATAAATCCAAGTAAATGTAAGGTTATGTGGATGGTAAAAATATATGTACGATTACTATTTGGGAATTGGTTAACAAAAGTAGATTGTGGAAAGAATCTCGGCGTAATTATCAGTAATGATCTATCATCTAAGCAGTGCATTAGAGAAAGCAAACAAGTTTCTAGGGCTGATTGCGCGATGCTTGGATTTTAAAAGTTCATTTGCTTTTAACAAGCTAGTTAGTTCGTCCACATTTGGAACATGCCGTTTCCGTATGGGATAACCGAATCTCATTAATTAAGGCTCAGTACACACGATCGAGCATTGCCTGTCGGGCACTCGCTAAATGCCCGTCACTCGGACAAATTAGGAGAGCAAACGATTTTATTGCCTGTGCTCGTATTTCACCTACATCACCAGACAATGTCTGGCGCCAAAGTCGGTTTGCTGCCGACCACCGTGTGTGACTGTTGCCAACCAACACCCGTGTGTACAATACAGCCTTTGCCCGGTAGACGGGCAATGCTTGATCGTATGCACGGGCCTTTAAAGCTATTGACGGATTGAAAAAAAAATTACAACTACGAGCCACAAAACAGATTCCAAATATCATACATAAATCACACGAAGATAGGCTAAAACACATGAATCTATTTTCCCTATAAAAGCGTACATTCAGGGTCAATTTGATACAGGTCTTCAAGGTTTCAATGGGAATTGACATCAAAGGTGACGAAATTTTCATACCGAATGCGAATTACACAATAATGGCCTTAAACTGTCAGGAAGTAGATTTAATAGTGGGTAGAAACAACTTTGTCAACCACGTAGTAAACAAATGGAGTAAATTTCCTGCAAAGGCAGTGGAATGTAGTACAGTTCGATATTTTAAGATTTACTTAGATCTGGGTTTCTCAACCTTTTTAGCGATATCGTCCCCTTTTTCATTTGAAAAAAAAAAGGATCGCCTCTCTTAATTGGAAAATAATGAAATTATAGCAACAACGATAAACAACCAATTTAAAATGTTTTACTCACGTGTTTTAATAAGATCCTTGGACCCAGCTGATGCTTCGCTACTAGATCTTTTATATTAGGCTTTAAAATTTGTCAGTTAGAAGCAATACCTGTGACGTTTTTCGCCCCCCCCCCAGCTCAAAAATCGCCCCCGTTGAGAATGACTGATTTAGATAAACACCTATGCAATATGGTATAATCCCTACCATTTACTTCATTATCTAATATGTTTATTTCATCGTGCATTTATTTATTGTATATTATCTGTTTATTATTAAGCATTATCCGTTGTACTTTTTTCGCATTCGACAGTTATGGACAAAAAGGTCCCCTGTCTGTATGCTTTTCCTTTGTAATCTGTTCAGCTCACCTTTTAGCACCATAACTTATTCCTAATCGATTTAACTTTGATAACAACCCTACTTAACGTGTACATCACATGTAATTTTCTTCTGGGATTATCAGTGAGACGGCTTTGAGGTATTTTCTATTTTCGAAATGCCTACACGAAGCATTTCATGTATCGCTGATGACCCCGGGTGACGCCGAATCCACCAAGGTATTAGGACTTCGAGACAGAGTTGCATGCAATCAGCTCAAAAACGATTCTCTTTCGACTTCTTCAAAATTGGCGCAATATCCCACGGCATGCCACATGGACCCGCACAGCACATCACCAGAAACAAATGTAAAGGTTTAAGTAAATACGCAAATCTTGCTACGTAAAAGGTGTCCCGCCAGTTATCAAAGGTCAATGGAAACACGGGTTAACGAGAATCGCTACGATGAACATGGCAGAAGCCAAAAGGAAGTTAATTTGCGGATGCACGAGCGAAGAGGCGGCAGAGGTCTCCGGAAGAGTCAGCACAAGTCTCGTTGGCGCACCGCTTCCGCCCTCGACCTTCATCGGCATCACCATCAACATGGCGCCCTTGGTTGGCACTTGCTGGCGAAAGAAAAGGAATTCACGGTCATTTCACAAAGTCAACGCTCCCCCAGTATCAAGTGCACGAAAACCTTGTGTAGTCTTTGCCCACGTGGAGAATTCCGTACCTCCAAATTGGCGACATTCTCCAATCCGTAGATATTGGCTTCGCTCAGTATCTGGTGAGTTTCGTAAGTGGTTGAAGGACCGTGGTCGAGCGAGGGCGTGTCGAGTCCCACTCCAACCACGCGACGTCCGGTCATGCGCTCGTAATCGACAAACAGGTTGGCGGCGCCAGGACTAATGCCTATAAAAGAAACAAACGTTACAAGTTTACAAATCGGTGCGCGCGATAAGTAACTTGATAAAACTATTTTCTCTTTATAATTTAGTCCTTTAAGATATTCTTCTTGGATGTGATAAAGGAGCAAGATGCGCTACGGTTGGAGAGGCAAAATCTTTGTCAACGGTACTAAAGCAGTGTCCAGACGATCTGGCGTGTCCGTCGGGCAGCGCGGTTGGCGGGCAAATTCTGCCGGGCCTGCCCGTGAATGTTGTTCGAGTTTACGAACAGCTGGGCGTGCCCGACAATGCCAGCAGCGTGCAAGTCCTGTACGACAAGCATGGCGCCTAGCATTGTCAAGAAGGTATTGTACACCATGATAATTACTTTGTGTCTAAAGAAAAAGGGGAAAAAGAAACGTGGGAGGGAAGCCTGCTGTGGGTTTACAATATTATCTTGCGTCTGGCAGGGTCGAAACTTCAGCTACCGGGCACCGCCTTAATGATTTCGTTCGATGAGCACTCGGGCAATTTGACCGTTTGCCCGTCAAATGTGCCCGTTAACAGGCATGCCCACTGATCAGGTCCGCTCATCTGGACAGGCCTTAAGGTACCAAATTCATTACCTTAAACTGTCTAAATTTGTTCAACGCCAGCTTATATTAAACCAGCAAAACCGACTTAGGTTCATTGATCCACGTTCATAAGAATTCATCCAATTACCTGGGAGGGTCATGTTTCCGTTTTCCCAGTCAGGTCCAAAGTAGGCAGTTTTGTTGCCGTAGTATTTTCCCCAGCCTGTCCTGACGAGCACAATAGCGCCGTCCGGAATCTGCCCGTTGGTTTCCAACCACGACGTGACGTCATCAGCACTCAGTTCGGCTGTGGGGTCTTCCGACACTTTTTCGGAGATATCCATAACGACAACTGTCGGCAAGTTACCAATAAATTAGTGACAAACCACGGCGACAGACCTTTTGGTCTATCAAGTCTAATCCAGAAAGTATAGAAAGATCATTTCGCTTAGCGTTCATCCGATCAAATTTAAAACTGAACAGTCCTTGCATTCCTAACGGCAAAAGCGACACTCACCTGGTCCGATCAACCTTTCTAATGGGATTTGATCTACGGTCCACTTGTCCTTTCCAAAGTGCTTAGGAGCGTCCATGTGCGTCCCACTGTGCTCGGCCATCTCCAGAGCGTATCCCTCAAGCCTAAAAAAGAATGTACGCAAGTCACATACGCGCGTTCTCTTTTAACAGTGTTTCTTAACCTTGGGGGTAAGAGGCATGATAGCCAGTGCAACGCTACTGTACATTTACAATGAGAAACCAAAACAAGATTTGTATCACTAATCCTTTTCATACGTTTGCATTGTATTTGTACTGGATGGGGGTACGATATTTTTTCTGAGATATCTAAGGGTACATAGACTGAAAAGGGTTAAGAACCGCCGTCTTAGAAGTACCAAACTCGTAGCCCTCCCCCTCCCCCCAACACCTGACCTTACTTGTTTACCACCAGAACTTCTTTAACTTGTCTGGTCATGGAAGTGAAACTGGTGGGGTGGGGGTGGTTAGCATCCTTAGGTACCCTCTGCCAACCCCGCACATACCCACACCAACCCACCAACCCACATACCCACACCAACCAACCACCCCACATACCCACACCAACCCCCACATACCCACGACAAACCCCCACATCATCCCCTCCCCCACACCGACACACACCCACACCCTCCTCCCCCACACCGAAACACCCGCACCCTCCCCTCCCACATTGACACCCACCAGCAGTATCCCCTCCCACATCGACATCCACCGACGCCAACCCCCCACATACCCACAACAATCTCCTAACACCCACACCAACACCCTACACACCCACACCAACCAACCCCGACACCCACCACACCAGCAGTTCTCCAAGTGGTTGATATCGACCCCCAGGGTGTCGATGGGACCATCCCAGGGGTCGAAGAATGACCAGGGGTGTCGAAAGGGGGTCGGGGAATGTTTACTGGTGGGGTCGATGGGACTATTCAAGCCTTCGATCGGAAATTTTCGATAACGATTTGTAAAAATATGTAGAATCTTAGACACCATTAGATTAAAAAGAATTATAATTTTTTTGAATTATTTCTTCAGAAATTTCAGCAGCGCTTGCAACACTACCTTCAACTAAACCCTCCCCCTCATTGTCTCTCGCAGTTCTACTTTCAATACAAGGTGTCCATGAAGGATGCATCCTGTATGACCTTGACACCTGGGATTTTCACCAAACGAGTAATTAGTCACTTATCAAATATAATGGGCGCATGTGGGGCGGCGGACGATTTCTGTCGCTCCAACATAAAGAGACAAGTGTTCAATCCCCCTTCTCCTCCTCCTCCTCTTCTTTCCCCCCTACTTCTTTTCTCTCCCCGTTCCCTCCTTTCCCCTTATTTAATCTCAAGCATATGTATCTCAACTTGTACTTGAAAAAGCTGTAATAAGTGAAACGTCGTACAAATAAAGGCTCCGTCCTCATATGGTGTTTAACTCGTCTGCCTTGTCGGCAACTGCTACTTTCATGAAAAAAGACAACAAGTAACCACAAGAGGCCTCTCAGCCAAGCACGGGACAGCGAGAGCAGACCACTAGGCCCATATATCACACCACCCGCAGGACATTCTAAACAACGTGTCGACGCTTCAAGAACAGGGTCAAAGGTTACAACGATCTTCACATCGAAACCTCTCTGGTTGGCAACCTTCAAGAATGCCACCTTCTCCATGTTTTACCCATATTCCTATTGGGCACTCCTTCGGGGGGAACGCCATTTTCAACGCCCCTTTTGCCGTTTATAACTTAGCTAGGAAAGTCTGGCAATCCTTCGAAGGTTTCTTCGGGGCTGGCCAGCAGCTGTTGTATGAGATTAGACTAGGCTAGGCGAAGAATAAAGAACAAAAACCAAAACGCCTTTTGCTCCAACCCGCCACGCAACGCCAACAAGCAAACATATCCTTGTTTTGATTGAAGAACAAGACATAAGCAACGTATTCAGAAGAAATGTAAAAAAAAAAAAAAAAAAAAAAAAATCGAGGTTTCAACATTTCGTTTTCACTTTCTGTTTATGCATTTATTGTGACGGCTGAAACCTTGACCCTCCTATGAATAAAGCAAGACACGTCAAACTTGCTGCACTCGATACTCATGCACCCTTCAGAGGACCTTTTTTTTTTTTTTTTTATTTAACTTATTACGCATTAGCGTCATACAGTGGGGGAGGTTTTCATAATGAATGTAGGAAGGCAACTGGTATGCACATGCTTACACACGTACACATACACTTATATACACATACAAATACATGGGTTGCAGGTAACATATACGACACTGGGTATTGTACATTCATTCAAAGGGGAATAAGACTGAGATGTCACGCAGGGCATCAGGTATTATGAGAACCCACCAAAGCGGGGGTAACGGACAAGTATTTCATCTAATCTATTTTGTGATAGGAGATGACGACAGATTGCATCTAATGGTAGTCCCTGGGGTATTAGATGTTTTACAGTGGGGCACGCTAGGCAGTAGTGCTCGATGGTGTTGGCTAGTGGAGCGTGGCATAGGCGACATTCTGTGAATACAGGCTCGCCCTCCACCCCGGCGACCTGCCACGGTGGACGGTAGCCTAGTCGCAGTCGGGCTGAAACAACATTGTGGCGACGAACCATAAGTCCCTTGCGGCGGTACTTGTATTTGTGGCGGCATACGGATTCGTAGTGGGTGATGCTGACACTGAAGGGTCTCTCGGTGTCCCGTCGACGTTGCTCAGGCAGAAGTGCAGCGGAGCGGACCCTGTTGAGGTAACATAGCAGGGAGAGAGGTCGTCCATCACCACGACGGGGGAGTCGGCAGGCTTCTTTTGCTAGGCGGTCTACTTTGGTGTTGTGGTGCAAACCTACATGAGATGGAATCCAAATAAATTCAATGCGGAGATTACGGATAGTTAGTAGGGATAGAAAGGAAAGGATTTGTTGTACAACAGAATGGTGAGTGGGATGAATAGCGGTGAGGGATTGCAGTGCAGGCTTAGAGTCACATATAATGACAGCATTCACTCCTCTTTGGCAAACGAGACTGATAGCATCTAAGATGGCGTATAGTTCACACAATGTGGAGCTGGAGTGATCTCTGAGTCGACGGCCGACCCAGCCCTCAGGAGGCGGCGGTAGGTCAGGTGAGTAGACTGCTCCTCCAGCTGCACCATCCGATTGTAGTGACCCGTCAGTGTAGAGGCGATGCGGAGCAGTGATGGAGGATGTTACCTGGGTAACATGTTCCAAGGCTAGCTGTAGTTGTAGAAGAGGTGGGTCACATTTTGCTGTAGGAGTGAAGCTAACCACAGGCGATGGTAGCGTCCACGGGGGAGGGCCTGGGGGTATGTCAGCTACTGGTACTTGTAAATCTAGGCTGCGAATGAAGGAGGAGATAGACTTTATAAGACGGCGACCGGGGGGCATGAGGCGGGGGACGGGCGGAGCGGGGCCGAGAGAATCTCTGACCAGTGCTGTGAAGTGCGGTGAGATGTGGGGAAAGTGTATACACTTAACTGTGAGGCAGGTGACATTAGAATAAATCCTCTCAACTAGGGATGGAAGCCGTAATTCCCGTTGCATGTTGACAATTCTGGTAGTCATTGGGCAACCGAGAATGATTCTCATGGCTTTATTCTGAAAAATCTCCAGTGGCTCTAAAGCATATCGAGGAAGTTGAATTAAGGCAGGGGAGAGGTAATCAACAACAGAGCGTATAAAAGTAATATAGACAGTTCTGGCCACGGGGATGGAGATACCGGAAGAGTTGTTGGTGAGCCACTGGAGAGGCCGGAGCCGACGTTGTAGACGATCTAGCAATTCACGAATTACGGTATGAGATTGACGCCGGGCAGAAAGAGTTTCCGAGATTCGTACTGGTGCACCAAGGTAGCAGTACTGGGAGCTTAGTGGGATGATGCAGTCTCCAATCATGAACTCTGGCAGCGTGGCAGGAGGGCGGTAGGAGAAAATCCTGCTCTTCTGTGGGGAAGCAACAAGGCCACAGTTAGCAGAAGCTTGGGAGAGAGAAGTAAGAAAGAGTTGTAGGTGTGTTGGGGAGGTAGTGTGAATACATAGGTCATCTGCATAGCATGTAATTGTGACCTCAGGAATAGTGGGCAAAGACGTGAGGAGACGATGCATAAGTATATTAAAGAGAAATGGACTTAGTACCCCTCCTTGAGGAGTGCCGAGATGAAAATCCCGTGAGGAGCTGTAGGCACCGCTAAAGAAGACACGGGAGGTTCGGTTACTGAGGTAGCCCTTAATCCATCGTAGTAATTTACCCTTAATTCCAAAGTCAATTAATTGATCTAAAATAACGTCTCGGTTTGCTATATCAAATGCACTTTTTAGATCTATAAATGCCACAACACTGTCACGGGAGAGGCGAGAATATAAGTCGACGAGGCAGTGATGGGTGCTGCGTTGGGGTAGAAAGCCGAAGAGACGTGGAGAAAGGCGATCTTGTAGTTGGTACATCAGTCGGGTGAGCAAGATTCTTTCCATTACTTTGCAGAAGCAGGATGTAAGGGAGATGGGCCTGAAATTTGCTGTACCGGGCTTGGGTATGGGGATTATTGTACTCGTGGTCCAGGCATGTGGGATATATCCATCTCGTAGACACATATTGTAGAGGCGAAGGAGGGGGTTACCGGGTACACGGTGCAGTAATCGTAGCACATTGTAGGTAATGCCATCATCC
Source organism: Oratosquilla oratoria (assembly GCF_046742065.1). Lineage (NCBI taxonomy): Eukaryota > Metazoa > Arthropoda > Malacostraca > Stomatopoda > Squillidae > Oratosquilla > Oratosquilla oratoria. The sequence goes on from NC_134813.1 coordinate 9,210,071, forward strand.
CCAGGGGACGTGGCTTTACCTCTCAAGAGAGCACGTCGTAGTTCATCTTCAGTGATTGGTATATTTTCTTCATCATCCTCTTGCAGCAGAGCATGTACTAAGCGGAGTCCACGAGCAAAAGCACCGGAGGAGAGGGCATCCTGGACGGGGGTAGGTAGGTTGGCAGGGTTGGACTGGTTTGACCACGTGACGATGAGCTGTTCGGCAAATACGGTGGGGGAATGATGACGGGCAGTAGCAGGAGTCTTCTTAATTACCCTGCGAATAAGGTGCCACATGGAGGCTACACTAGTTTGGTGATTAATTCTGTCCGTGAATCTCTTCCAGGAGTCAGTACTTACACATTCTAGGAGGGTTGTCAAATCGTCTCTGGATTGCTGGTAACGATGAAGTAGTTCAGGAGATGGGTTAGTTTGGAACATGAGTCCAACGCGCTCCGCTTCTTTCTGTGCGTCCTGAAGTCGGGTGTCTAGGTACCACGAGTGAGGAGGAGGGCGACGTTGGAGGTGGGGTCGTGATACGTAAAGCCTGTAAAAGTCGTGGGTGGCGGAGACAAGGCTATTGTATAACTGGTCGGGAGAGGAACAGTCTAAGGTAGGTAGTATGCAGGTCATGTATGAAATGTACGTCGGGCAGTATTTGGGGGGTATGGTGAGGCGTAGGCGTGTGATAGGGGGTGTAGGTATCGTAGGAAGAGAATAGTGGAAGAGAAGAGCAATATGGTCTGAGAATAATGCAGGTACTGAGGAGCACTGGATGCGGGATGATACCAAGCCAGAGGTGAGGACGTGGTCCAGGGTGCCTCCCCGGGAGTGTGTGGCGCCACCTGTGTCCCAGCGGGTCAGATGATGTTGTCGGATGAAGGATAGTAGGTGAACACCAGGGCGGTTAGTGGTGCCAGGACGATCTCCCAATGCAGGATGTCGAGCATTGAAATCCCCTGCGTATATTATACCTTTGATCGTAGGTGGTGGAAGAGTGGTTGGACGAAGACGTGCGGGAGCAGAGTAGATATTGCAGAGCTGTAGGATTCCGCCCCCAATTTCTATCTCGAAGAGTTGGAATGTTATGTCAGGGTCTGTAGAGGAGCGCAGAAGACGGTGTATCAGTGTATTGTGTATGTATGTTAGAAGACCGTTTCGTATCGTATGAATATAGGGGATATATCCGGGAAGGGAGGGTGCCTGTGGTGCAGTGTTGGGCCGGTTTGGAAACGCCTCCTGTAGAAAAATGACACAAGGGTGATGTGTCTGTACATATGCCTTCAATTGTGTGTACTTTTTGTGGTTGGTGATACCATTGATGTTCCATGAAAGGAGGTCTAGGTGAATGTTAGTTACGAACGTTGCGTTTGCTAGTAGGAGACCGGAGTGTGGAGGTGGATGGACGATTCGAGGAAGACTGGCTAGTACTGGGTTGTAACTTACAGAGTTTGTCGAGACGAGTTGCAATGGATTCCATTCTCTCGGCAAGCATGGAGATGGAGGAGACGAGGGTTTGTTGGGATTCCGCCAGTGTGGAGAGTCTGGTGGCAGTAGTAGTTTGGCCTGAGACAAGGCTGTCAATCCTGGTGTCAATGGAGGCGAAGCGGTCCTCGAGTGCTGCACATCGCGCCTGAAGGGCTGCAACGGCCTTACGGAGGGCAGCGTCTTGCTGAGGGGGGGTGGGAGCAGAGAGAACAGTCCGGGCAGGGGGAGGAGGTGGTGGGGCTGAGGTGGGGCCATTGGTCTGGGTCTGGCGCCGAGTACAGCCGTGCCAGACGTTGACACCTGGCTGTAGACATCGGGGGCACTTCCATTGTGATGGGTTCGGCTGTGGTGGCGGTTCAGAGGTGGAAGTAGTCGCAGATGGGGGCGGGGGCGCACTTCGGACGGGACATTCTCTGGATTCATGGGCGGCGGCACACCAGGCACATTTAGGGGAGGCGGAGCAGTACCTGGATATGTGACCGATACCCCAACACCTGTAGCACCAGGGTCGGTCGTCACGGAGTCTTTGGACTTGACACGGGGGGAGGAGAGGGAGGAAGTCAAAGGTAATGGTGTCGGGGGGTGTTTCGGGGAGGCTCCACACAATAACAATGCGGTTGATGGGGGTACCGTTCTGCATGAAGCGCCTGGCTGAGTGTACTCCTGGGAGCTGTAGGGCAAGCTTGTGATCCACATCAACGGGATAGCGAGTGAGCAGGTATTGGGGGTACTTACGTGGTCTTTCGGGGGAGTCTTGAGGGAGAAGAGGCAGTGACATAAATTCATTTGTAGTAACTCGGTCCAGGATGTCTGTGCGTTGTCTTGATATGTAGATGAATCGAGAGGTGAGTGCAGCCATCTTAACCTCGGCCGTATCCCGTTGCAGGTGGAAAGTCTTGGTGATAGTTGACAGCCAGCGGAGTTTAACTTCTGTGGATGGGTTCCCGCTAAAGGCCAACTTAATATACTTGTCTCGGGGAGCAGATGCTGGAAGGGCGGGTGAGGGTCGGGTGGGGGCAACGGGAGTAGCACTGTGATTAGGCAGGGTAGGGCGAATAGGAGCCTTATTACACTCACTTGAGGTTCCCTTGATCGTCTTGGCAGCAGGCGGTTGACATTCTCCTGCGGGGAAGGTAGAGGTGTCGTCGGCCCGCCGTTTGGTACTGGGGAGCGCTGTAGACTGGTGGGTATCATGCTGGGTGGTTGTTGGAGGGTGATGGGGAGTGGAGGTAGGACGAGGCAGGTCGGGCCAGTGGTTAACACTAATGTCGTCATCAGTGTCGGAAATCATTAAGTCCTGCTCTAAGCTGGACGCCGCTTCCGACCCCGAGTATTCCATCGAGGAAGGGAGGGCCTTGATAAGAAGGTAGGCTGATTTACTAGCGCGCAGTAGATTGTAGCACTGTAACACAACTTGAGACAGCCGGTACGAGTCGTTAACGACGAGCACTGGATTCAAGTAGTTGACGGCGATAGTTTCGCACCTTCAGGTGTAGGTCCGTTCTCGACGAGAGCCAAGCACGGAATGCTTCAGAGGACCTGTTGTTTACTCTATAATACTGTCACAGATTTTAAATTTACGAGCTGTCACCATCATATATTGAATTTCAGTGAATAACTCAATGTCCAATTATTTCAAGTATGCAGCCTTTATATGGCCCATGCGGCCCTCGAAGCATCCTGAATTTGGCATTTTTTCTATTCGCTTTTTCATAGGCCAATTTGAATGTTTATCCTCGAAATAAAAACTATAATAATGTTGAAACTTCATTAAGGGTCGACGAGTTAATTTTTTTCAGAACACCTACATCACACGAACCAACCAATTCCCCCGCCTAACATACACCAACCCCCGACGGAGGATTTGGCATGGGCGGGGTAGAGGTGACAGAGGCAGGCCACTTGAAGTAACTGGAATAGGTTGTAGGAAACAACGCAATATTATTGTCCCCAACATCACGACAATGTAAACCTTGGTCATTGCCTGAAGGGTTGAGACACATTTTAGAACTTATCAAAGTACAAACTTACCAAAATCCCTTCTCGTTGTATTCCTTTACCACAATTGTCTTTCGAAAACCTGGATTACCTGGCCAGGTCATGGTTTCGTTGTTGTAGGCATAGTCAAGGTCAAGGAGGGGCGCGCCACTGGCTAATAACAAGACTTCACACCAGCAAAACAAAACGACACCGAGAAACACCATTTTCCCTGGAATAATAAAAATCTGATGAATGCACTTTAAACAGACACTGCCGTGCTTGGAGTGTTCAGCCAAAGACCCGTTCCTTTAGTCTAATTGGTCAAATGAGCGTGTCACTAGCCTAACTACCGACAACTTCATTAAAGGTGCTGGGTTATGTTTTCACTCAACCTTACGGTTGGTTATTTGCAAAATGACTTGGGAGACTGCAGCCTACTCACATGGAGTACACCTTGGGAAAACATATCATACTGCAAATTTCCCAGCTCTGGACCGGATTATGAAGGCCTAATCAATCAATTCAATTCAATTCAATAAGTTTATTGTTGATATACAACAAAGGAGAGAGTTGGGCCTTGACAACTATCCCCTATACATTTTATATCCAATTTGTTTATTAAGGGGTTTTTACACGGTCAAACATCTTGGCCAACACGTTTGACTACACGGTGTTTGAGAGTATGTTTGAACATGTGAAAGGGGTAAACATGTTGGACCAACGTGTTCGACGGATGTCTGATCTGGCCTGGCTTTTGTGGGCGGAGCTTGCTCGCTCATGTCCGTGCATGAACGTCTGAACACGCATCAGTCTCCAATCGTCATACATACTCAAATCTCGCAGAGGTAGCATCTATAGCAGCTCCTTCAGTGACAGACTTCCCGTTTATTTCCAAAATGAATGATACGTGTGCCGTTAAGGACAAGGAAAGGGAAATTATGGTAGATTTCATTGACATATATAGGAAGCATATGGCACTGTGGAAAGTGAAATCGAAAGAATACTCTAATAGGAATTTAAGAAATAAAGGTATATATGAATTGCATGGAAACCTGAAAGAACTTGACCCTCAGTGTACGCGGGATGATGTGATGAAAAAAAACTGTCTTCGTAGTTCCTTAAGAAGGCATGGCAAGTTTCTGGTATAATCCCAGATAGGGTAGTTGCGATGAGAGCTGAAAATCTCGAGTCTTGCAGAGACCTGTCCGTTGCTAAAAAACAAAACAAAAAAAACGCAATGTTGTGCTCAGCCGTTCATGAGGGCTAATGAACTTTCTCATAACGTTGTCTTTACAAGTAATGGAGTGACCAAATTCAGAAGTTCTAAATATGTTGATTCGTCCATGCGCATATAATTGCGCCAATCATCTGGGTGTAATTTCAGCTCCTTCATTAAGTTAGTATGAGAAATGTGGTCCCTTTTCAGTAAATAGTCCTTTGTCCACTTTGAACGCTTCCTTTTATTTTCGTTGAGGGCAATCACTGTCCCAATTGCCATCACCTCGACATGTTGCCCCTTCTTCTCTTGGCACCGACTGAGGTTGTCTGTCTGTTTGGTCTGAACGTGTAACAACTCTTCAAGCATGTTGTGTTGGAGGTTTGATGAGCGAGTTGGCCAACATGTTTGTGTAAAACCCCCTTTACAGTTTTGCCAAAATAAATGTTTACATAAAATATTACTTATATCCTTTACTGTATATTACAATATCACAGTACTGTATTTACCATCTGAAAGCAAACATTGGATGTTTTTTAATAATTTTAGTTAAGATATCATTGTCTATGAAATAGCAGATGAGCTCAATGAGGTTCCACTGTCCCTGTGGTCTAAATTCATCGATTACTGGGCAATACTGTACATAATGTTGTACTGAATGTCCTCCCGGCCTTGCACATAAAGTACAGGGCTCAAGTTCAGCTCCCTTGTACACCTCCAAGTACTATTTATATCCAAGCCTGAGTCTCATAGTGACTAATCCATTTGGGAACTATGTCTACCATATGGATATTCCTCTGTATTATTTAATATTGCCTTATAATGCTTGCTACTTACACTACCCATCTCACAACATTTATCTAGGTCTATACCCATGCTAGCAATAACATTTGATCTTATTATTGAACTTATATGTCTGTATGTGCATTTATTGCCAGGTACATTGTTAACATCTCTAATTGCACATCGAGCAAGACTATCTGATTTTTCATTAAAATACAATCCTATATGGGATGGCACCCATACAAAATAAATGTGAGTATTGTTTCTCTCCAGGTTATATATAACATTTAAACATATGTTAACAATATCACAATCAGCTGGAGAGGAAGACACAAGTTCATATCATGCACTCTGACTATCGACAAAAAAGTATACATTTTTACCCATACTCAAAGTAGCATGTAAGCCTTCTAATATAGCATACAGTTCAGTTCTGGTTGATGACAAATTATTAGGCAGTCTTTTTTTAAATTTCATAATCTTGAAACTCTTCAGAGGAAGAATATTCACTTACAAACACTCCACATCCTGTCTTGGTACCCTCAGCTGACCCATCACAGTACATATGTACCACCTGTCTACGTGGGTATTGTGACAACTTGTCAAGATGTGCTTTTAATTCGTATTTACACCATTGTTCCTTAGGTTTACTTAGCTTTTCAATGTCAACTTTTACATTATATGGACTCCAGCTGGTATAATAATTATTTTTTATGAGGACATTAAATTCGTCCATAATATCAATTTTTCCTAGAACCTTACATATTTTGCGAAGAACTCTTTGGCTAAAACTTACAATCAGGCCTAATCAATCAATCAAATCAGCCATCCTGAGTCCACTGCTGAACAAAGGCCTCCTTCATAGCATTCCATGATTCACACGACCGGGCCAACCTCTGCCACGTCACTCCTGCAAACTTCTCGATCTCGTCTCTCTACCTTCTGTCTGGTCTCCCTCTTCCACGGTTCCTATCTCGCGGCGTCCACTCAGTAACACACTCCATCGCTCATCAGTCGTTCGCACCAAATTACCTGCCCAATTCCACTTCCTCTCTTTTACTGCATCCACAATATCTTTCACTCTAGTCTGCTCTGTCACCCAGCTTGATCTCTTTCGGTCTCTCAGCGTCATTCCCATCATTGATCTCGCCATTCTCCTCTGTGTTGTCCTTAGTTTTGTTTCCATTGCCTTCGTTAAATTCACGACAACGATTTTCAACCCCAACCCAGATTTCGAACATGGTCGGGGTTGGAGTTGTGGTTGGCGGCTTCGCCACTCACTGCAACAACCAATTGTCCAATTTTTCGCAGTTGATCCGCAGTTCTATTGTGATAAGATGTCTGATCTCGACTCTGACGATCTTTTTAATATTGCTGTTTTTTTAAAGGCAGATAGAAAGCGCAAAAAAAAAATCAAAATGGTGTAAGTCTTGGCTTCAAAAAAGAAACAAGCTATCCCATAATCAATTATTAGAGGAACTGAGACTAGAGCCTAAAGACTGTATGAACTATTTAAGAATGGATGAATCCACATTTTTAGAACTTCTGTCCCTGGTAACACCAATCATAAAAAAAACAGGATACGATGATGAGGAAGGCTATTACACCTCATGAACGTCTCGTATGTACATTACGATTCCTAGCAACAGGGAGGTCATATGAAGACCTCAAATTTTCCTCCATACAGTTCTTAACGAGCCAATTTTTTTAACTACGTCATCACGCGTAGCTGCGGGGTTTACTTCCTTAATTTTTGAAACGAGTATTTCATAAGCATTGTTTTTCATTATTTTATTCGAGTATTCTTTACTTTTAACTTTCCATAGGCATGGATGTTGACGGTATATCTCAATAATCTCTCTTACGAAATCTTTACTGTACGCTTCCATTTTTTTTTAGTTAGGCAGCACAACTATAGCTACAAACGCACGATACGAAATTTTGGGCACAAGTGATAGATGTTGTCCGCACCCATCCACCACTCCAACCCCAACACAGACATAAAGCTCCGCCCACAAAATATCAGGAAAATCTGAACGACTCCAACCCCAACCACGACCTGCAAATCGGGGTTGCGATGTAAGTTGTTGGAGCCCATCCACGAGAAAATTTGGTCTGGGTTGGGGTTGAAAATCGTTGTCGTGAATGGGACCCTTTAGTTTCCAAGTCTCACACCCGTAGATTATTGCTGGCAGAATGCATTGATTGTAGAGTTTACGTTTTAAACATAAAGGTACAGAGCCTCTCAGGATCTTATTATACTTACCAAACACTTTCCAACCAATTGTAATGCGTCTCTTTATTTCATTATCATGATCTTTCGTCACTTTTACCATCTGGCCTAAATAATTATACTCTTCAACAACAACAAAGCCGCCAGCCTATTTGTCGACTACGATCCCATGTTTCTTTGCTACCGTGGCACTTTTTATATACTTTTGTTTTGACTAGCACCCGGTGGTTTTGTTTGATTACAGATGAAGAGATCAAAGTAATTAGCATCTCTGCCTCCATGGCAAATTTGCAGTACGATATGTTTTCCCAAACTGTATTCGGTGTGAGTAGGCTGCCGTCACCCAATTCCTTGTGAGCTCGCTACCGGTTTGAGCAAGTAATGACGTGAATCAGTACCTTTAATGAAGTTGTCGGCCGTTAGGCTAGTGACAAGCTCATTTGACAAATTAGACAAAAAGAACGGGTCGTAGGCTGAACAATCAAAGCACGGCAGTGTCTGTACGAAGTGCATTAATCAGATTTTTATTGTTCTAGGGAAAATGGTGTTTCTCGGTGTCGTTTTGTTTTGCTGGTGTGAGGTCTTGATTGCCAGTGGTGCGCCCCTCCTTGACCTTGACTATGCCTTCAACAACAACACCATGACCTGGCCAGGTAATCCAGGTTACCGAAAGACAACTGTGGCGAAGGGATACAACGACAAAGGATATTGGTAAGTTTGTACTTTAAGTTTTCACTAAAATTGCCTTGACCCTTCGGGCGGTGACCAAGGTAGACCACACTCTCTTTCGTGTTGTTGAGAACAATAATTTTGCGTTGGTTCCTACAATCTGTCCGCATTTACTTCAAGTGGCCAGCCTTTATCACTCTACCCCGCCCATGCCAAATCCTCCGTCTATTCTCGGTTGGTGTGTGGATGTATCGGGGGTTGGGGGTGAGGGGTTAGTGTGGGTGGATCAGGGGTGGGGGTGTTGGGAGGGGGTATTAAGATTAGTTGGTTTGTGTGTAGTGGTTTTCAAGATCTTTAACTCATCGACCCCTGACGAAGTTTCAATTTTTAGTTTTTAATTCGAGGAAAAACTTTCAATGTCAGATGAAAAAGCGAATAGAAAAAATGTCAAATTCAGGATGCTTCGAGGGCCGCATGTATCGCATAAACATGATTAAGGCTGCACACTTAAATAATTGGACGACATTGAGTTATTCACTGAAATTCAACATGTGATGGTGACAGCTCGTAAATTTAAAACCGATGTGACGGTATTATAGAGCAAACAGCAAGTTAGACGTGTCTTGCCTCTTTTCTTTTATTGGAGGGTTGGGGTTTCAGCCGTCACAATAAATTTATAAACAGAAAGCGAAAACGGAATTGTTGAAACTTCGATTTTTTTTACAATTCTTCTGAATACGTTGTTCATGTCTCGTTCTTCAACCAAAACAAAGATGATATGCACCCATTATATTTGATAAGTGACTAATTTCTCGTTTGGTGAAAATCCCAGGTGTCAAGGTCATACGGAATGCATTGCTTGGACCCTTGTAGGCTACGGACAGTAGAACTGCGAGACAATGAGGGGGAGGGGTTGGTTGAAGGTAGTGTTGCCAGCTTTGCTGAAATTTCTGAAGACTTACTGAAAAAGCCCTATTGTTTGGATTCAAGAAATTATAATTCTTTATAATCTAATGGTGTCCGATTCTTCACATTTTTACAAATGCTTATCGAAAATATCCGATCGAAGGCTTGAATGGTCCCATCGACCCCACCGGTAAACGTTGACAGACTCCCATTCGCCCTCTGGGATATATGTTGTTTTATACATAATTATTTAGGACAATAGTACAACAGTATAACATACCAACACTTTATATACATTGATCATGTGTTATTCATACGTGACACGTGTGTATGTTGTCACGGGCACATTGCTCGGCCACGCGGACGAGACGACCTCGCAGGGGAGAACATGGCATGGTACACATCAAATAAGATGGATGTGTAAATGCTTAAACGGCATCAAGGCCCTGGGGGGGTCTATATCAACTACTTGGAGAACTCCTGGTGTGATGTGTGTCGGGGTTGGTTGGTGTGGGTGTGGGGGAGTTTGGGATAGGTGTTGGTGTGCGTGTGTTGGCGTCTGTGGGTGTTGATGTGGGGGAAGGGATGGTGCTGGTGTGTGTCGGTGTGGGGGAAGGGATGGTACGGGTGTGGGAGGAGGAGGTGATGTGGGGGTTTGTCGTGGGTATGTGGGGTGGGTTGGTGTGGCTATGTGGGGTTGGTTGGTAGGTGTGGCTATGTGGGGTTGGTAGGTGTGGCTATGTGGGGTTGGTAGGTAGGTGTGGGCATGTGGGGTGGGGTTGGTTGGTTGGTAGGTGTGGGTTTGGTTGGTAGGTGTGGTAATGTGGGGTGGGGTTGGTTGGTAGGTGTGGGCATGTGGGGTGGGGTTGGTTGGTAGGTGTGGGCATGTGGGGTGGGGTTTGGTAGGTGTGGGCATGTGGGGTGGGGTTGGTTGGTAGGTGTGGGCATGTGGGGTGGGGTTGGTTGGTAGGTGTGGGCATGTGGGGTGGGGTTGGTTGGTAGGTGTGGGCATGTGGGGTGGGGTTGGTTGGTAGGTGTGGGCATGTGGGGTGGGGTTGGTTGGTAGGTGTGGGCATGTGGGGTGGGGTTGGTTGGTAGGTGTGGGCATGTGGGGTGGGGTTGGTTGGTAGGTGTGGGCATGTGGGGTGGGGTTGGTTGGTAGGTGTGGGCATGTGGGGTGGGGTTGGTTGGTAGGTGTGGGCATGTGGGGTGGGGTTGGTTGGTAGGTGTGGGCATGTGGGGTGGGGTTGGTTGGTAGGCGTGGGAATGTGGGGGGAGAATTGGTTGGTAGGCGTGGGAATGTGGGGGGAGAATTGGTTGGTAGGAGTGGGCATGTGGGGGGAGAGTTGGTTGGTAGGCGTGGGCATGTGGGGGGAGAGTTGGTTGGTAGGCGTGGGCATGTGGGGGGAGATTTGGTTGGTAGGCGTGGGCATATGAGAGAGAGTTAGTTGGTAGGCGTGGGCATGTGGAGTGGGGGAGAGTTGGATGGTAGGCGTGGGCATGTGGGGTGGGGGAGAGTTGGATGGTAGGCGTGGGCATGTGGGGGGGAGAGTTGGTTGGTAGGCGTGGGCATGTGGGGGGGAGAGTTGGTTGGTAGGCGTGGGCATGTGGGGGGGAGAGTTGGTTGGTAGGCGTGGGCATGTGGGGGGGAGAGTTGGTTGGTAGGCGTGGGCATGTGGGTGGGGGGAAGTTGGTTGGTAGGCGTGGGAATATGGGGGGAGTTGGTTGTTGGCGTGGGAATGTGGGGGGAGAGTTGGTTGGTGGTCGTGGGGGGGGGGAGTTGGTTGGAAGGCGTGGGCATGTGGGGTTGGGGTTGGTTGGTGTGGGTGAAAATTAGATTCTTGACATGCTGAGGGTACCTAAGGATGCTAACCCCCCACCCCACCTTCCTCCCATGACCAGACAAGTTAATGAAATTCTGGTGGTAGAACAAGTAAAGTCAGGTGATTGGGGGGGGGGGGGCGAATTTGGTACTTGTAAGGGAAAGCGCGTGTGAATTGTACATTCTTTTTTAGGTATGAGGGATACACTCTGGAGTTTGCCGAACACAGTGGGACGCACATAGACGCTCCTGTGCATTTTGGAGAGGACAAGTGGACCGTAGATCAAATCCCATTAGAAAGGTTGATGGGACCAGGTGAGTGTTGCTTTTGCCGTTAGGAATGCAAGGAATCTGTTCAGTTTTAATTTTGATCGGATGAACGCCAAGCAAAATGATGTAACATGTCCTTTCTATACTTTCTGGATTTGACTTTATAGACCAAAAGGTCTGTCGCCGTGATTTCTCTAATTTATTGGTAACTTGACAACAGTTGTCGTTATGGACATCTCCGAGAAAGTGTCGGAAGACCCCACAGCCGAACTGAGTGCTAATGACGTCACGTCGTGGTTGGAAACCAACGGGCAGATTCCGGACGGTGCTATTGTGCTCGTCAGGACAGGTTGGGGAAAATACTACGGCAACAAAACTGCCTACTTTGGATCTGACTGGGAAAGCGGAAACCTGACCTTCCCAGGTAATTGGTTGCATTCCTATGAAAGTGTTTTGCTGGTTTAATATAAGTTTAAGGTAATGAATTTGGTACCTCAATACCGGTGACAGATTTTGCCCCTCCAACCGTAGCGCATCTTGCTCCTTTATCACATCCAAGAACAACATTTTAACGGACTCAATTATAAAGAGAAAATACTTTTGTCAAGTTACATATCGTGCACACCGATTTGTGAACTTGTAACGTTTGTTTCTTTTATAGGTATTAGTCCTGGCGCCGCCAACCTGTTTGTCGACTACGAGCGCATGACCGGACATCGCGTGGTTGGAGTGGGACTCGACACGCCCTCGCTCGACCACGGACCCTCAACCCATTTCGAAACGCATCAAATACTGAGCAAAGCCAATATCTACGGGTTGGAGAATGTCGCCAATTTGGAGGTACGGAGTTCTCCACGTGGGCAAAGACTACACAAGGTTTTCGTGCACTTGATACTGGGGGAGCGTTGACTTTGTGAACTGACCGTGAATCCCTTTTCTTTCGCCAGCAAGTGCCAACCAAGGGCGCCATGTTGATGGTGATGCCGATGAAGGTCGAAGGCGGAAGCGGTGCGCCAACGAGACTTGTGCTGACTCTTCCGGAGACCTCTGCCGCCTCTTCGCTCGTGCAGCCGCAAATTAACTTCCTTTTGGCTTCTGCCATGTTCATCGTAGCGATTCTCGTTAACCCGTGTTTCCATTGACCTTTGATAACTGGCGGGACACCTTTAACGTAGCAAGATTTGCGTATTTACTTAAACCTTTACATTTGTTTCTGGTGATGTGCTATGCGGGTCATGGGGCATGCCGTGGGATATTGCGCCAATTTTGAAGAAGTCGAAAGAGAGTCGTTTTTGAGCTGATTGCATGCAACTCGGCCTCGAAGTCCTAATACCTTGTTGGATTCGGCGTCACCCGGGGTCATCAGCGATATGTGAAATGCTTCGTGTAGGCATTTCGAAATATGAAATTAAATACCTCAAAGCCGTCCTATTGATAATCCCAGAAGGAAATGCCATGTGATGTATAGGTTAAGTAGGGTTGTTATCTAAGTTATTAAATCGATTAGGGATAAGTTATGGTGCTAAAAGGTGAGCTGAACAGATTGCAAAGGAAAAGCACACAGACAAGAGACCTATAACTGTCGAATGCGAAAAAAGTGAGATTACGCTAAATGATAAACGGATAATGATATATAATGAATAAATACACGATGGAATAGAATAAACATAATATGTAATAAAATAAATGGCAGGCATTATAGCATATTGCTTAGGTGTTTATCTAAAATCTTAAAACATCGAACTGCTCTACATTGCGCTACCTCTGCAGGAGTTTATTCCATCCATTTGTTATGCGGTTGGCAACATTGTTTCTACCCACTTTGAAATTAAATCTTTCTGATTATTTGAGACTATTCTTTCTTCTGATTCGCATTAGGTATGGAAATTGTCACCTTTGAAGTCAATTCCCGATGTAATCTTAGACCTATCAAATCGCCCGAGTCTACGTGTTTTTTTCTTTTTTTTTTAGGTGAAATTAGATTCCTGTGTTTTGGTCTATTTTTATGTGATTTACTTCTAACATTTGGAATATATTTTGTGGCTCGCCGTTGTAATGTTTTCAATCCGCCAATGTTTAAGGCCCGTGCACACAATTGAGCATTGCCCGTCTACCAAGCAAAGGATGTTGTCCAGGCAGGTGTTGGTTGGCAATTCACACCAGGATTGGCAGCTAGCGGTGGTCGGCAACAAACCCCGTTTGGCGCCAGGCATTGTCTGGTGATGTAGGTGAAGTACGGGCACAGGCAATCCAATAGTTTGCCTTCCTAATTCGCCCTTGCATACCAAAGTGCCTCCCCAGGGCAAAGTTCTCGGTGACAACCCCTCCCCCTTCCCCCATCACGACTTCCATCTCCACCATTATCCACTACCTATTATAACTATTGGCTTGCGAAATAAACAGATTGTCATCAGTATTTTCATGTATAGTACTTGGTTTTCAGCATAATGCCCTAAGCATGTAAACAATATACAGTAATGCTCAATTCGGACATTTTAATGAAGCTGTTTGCAGCCCCAGTTTGTGCTGCCTTTCTGCAAGAATTTTCAGTAAATGTTGCAAGAATATAGTTGAGAAATAGTTTGTCACAGTTGAAAAGGTTAGGCTATACTGTTCATAAAACGTGTCAAAGAACAAGTTTCTTATCACAGGGACTTGTGCAGGGTCATCAGTAAAAGAAACCAAGGGCATTATGACAGCTCATGCCAGCTTGGTTTTCTGTATTCATTGGGGGGAGGCAATACCCAATGAGAAAAACAATACCCAATGAGAAAAACAATTGATAGGGTAAAATTTTGTTTCAATCCTGTGAATCTCAATTGAACAGAAGTGAATGGTTGATGCATTTTTATTGTGAGAATCTTGCATATATTTAGCATTCAAGTTTATTTTCTGAACATTGATTACATAACTGAACCAAATTCTTCATTAAAAGTGAAAATTCCATTAACCTAGTATTTGTACTTTGGGGGAAAGCATGCATATATGAATACCCTAGAAAGCGGCAGATAAATATAATGGAATTCAAGTGAGAATAGAATGGTACTTCAGGACTGAAACATGTAATTCTACATTTGCAATGGTAATTATTATTACTTGTACAGTATTATCACAATTGTTAATGATTTTACTTCACACTTGATGACCACTAATTATGAAAGTGTCCAGGAATTAATTTAGAATTTTTTACACGTTTTGAGAATGTACATAATAAAATTTACATTTTTGTCTAGTATGAAGATGTAATTTTGAAAAATTGTTGTAGGTTTTACTAATTATATAACACCCAATACCAAAAAGGTTGTCTTCCAACTTGTTTGTTTACATGAAATATAATGTGGTGATGGTAGAAAATTGAGTAAACAACATGCCATTAACAGGAAGGATGTAACATTACTGCTGTATTACAGGTAATATGTTGTTTGCCCAAATAGATGTTGCTGAACAGATAATGCAGATACCTTCATATTGTAAAATCTCATCCACGTTCCACATTGTATATAATAAGCATACAACACCTGTCAGCAAAGCGTGTATTTTATTTTAATCTTGTGACTCTGAAACCCACAATGAATAAAGATATTAATTAATGACCTTTTTTAATTTTACCCATACCTAGTAATATGGAAATAGATGTACCAAGGGCTTTTCCCCCTTACAAGGGAGGTAGACAAAGTCGAAAGGCATAAATCCACTCCCATCCATTTCATTCCCACATACTCTTTCACCACCTCTCCCTCCCTCTTTTCTTGGCTCCTGGATGATGCCTCATCCCTGCATCTCTCCCACTTCCCTGGGTCAGAAGCAATGCAACAAGACATGGCACATCCAAAGCAAGGCCACTTCATTTAATCGGTGACCCCCTGTCTCTGTCCCCTCACGCAGAAAAAGATGGGGGAGATATCCCTTTGGACTGCATCAAAATGTCATTCTAATGTACTCCCTAAAATCCCCACCCACTCCCTTCTGTGCAACACGGCATCGTCCAAACACAACCATTCTTCACTCACCCCTATCTTCTGTCTTTTCCCTTCCTTCCTCCAGACATTCCCCTCTTTCCCAACGCCCCTTTCACCCCATACTTTATGATGCTGTAGTGTAAATGTGATGGTATTCTAAGAGACTAAAGGAAAATCCATCTTTAATATAAGAAATAATTGTGAAGAAAAATCTATATACCAGGGGTTTTCTCCACCTTATGAGGGAGGTAGCCAAGTCAAAAGGCAAGTACCTACTTCCACCCATTCCACTCCAATCCACCACCCTTTCCTCCCTCTTATCTCGGCTCCTCCTGGATGACGGGTCATCCTGTATCCTGCCCACTGTCCTAGGTCAGAAGCAATGCAGCAAGACACAGCACATCACAACAAGGTCACTTCACTTAATCAGCTACCCTCCTCTCTGTCCCCTCACATAGAAAAAGAAAAGATGTGGAGAAACCCCTTCGGGCTGTGTCCAAATATCATACATAGCAACTCCCCACACCCCCTCTTCGCTTCCTTGGATCACAGTATTGTCCACACTCCACTCATCCCCATCTCCCACCCCTCAATCTAGGGGAAAAAAAATGGAGACTACAGCAGATGCATCTATTTACATACCAAGAGCTTTTTTCCCCCTTATAAGGGAGGTAGCTAAGTCAAAGGCACATACCTATTCTAACCCATATCACCCCCATCCACCCCTCCCATCTCGGCTCCTCATGGATGACAAGTCATCCATGCATCTGCCAACTGCCCTGGGCCAAACCCAATATAGCAAGACACAGTACATCCACAGCAAGGCCGCTTCATTTAACAATCCCCTCATTCTCCTCATGCAGAAAAAGATATGGGGAGAAATCCCTCAAGTCTGTCAAAATATCACACATAAGCACCCCCTATTCCCCCATCTCTCCCATCCGTGCATAACAGTATCATCCATATACAGTCATTCTCCATTCATCCCTATCTCCTGTCCTCTCACTTTCTTGCTCAACAGACATCCCCTATTCACCCCATCCAACCGTCTCATCCTCGGTCATCCCCTCTAGCTCACTCCCCTCACCTCTGCCTTCCACACATCTTTTACCAATCTTTCATTATTAATTGTTTTCATGTGTCCAAATCATCCCAATAATCATTCGTCAGCCCTATCTGCCATCTCCTTTTCCACTTCCACTATCCTCCTCACCTCTTTCCTCACTATCCAACCTTGTAACCCCTACCATACTTTTCAGACATTTCATCTCAAACACATTTAAACTTTTCCTCTCTGCTTCTTTTAAATTCCAAATCTCTGTCCCATACAATACCGTTGGCACAATCACCCCTTCATACAATCTCATTGTATCCATTCCAAATTACCTATTTTTCATAAATATCTTAATCCTCTTAAGGTATTTATTTGCTTCTCTCCATCTACAATTTACTTCCACCTCCATTTCTCCCTTTCCTGCCACATGTGACCCCAAATGCTTAAAGCTGTCCACTTCCTCCAGCCTCTCTCTATTTAGACTTGCTTCCAGCTCACTCCCATTGTCTACCCTTGTACATCTCATCACCTTGCTTTTACCTATATTTACCTTCATCTTTCTCTTATCGCATACCTTCCCGAACTCTGTCACTAACTCCCTTAATCCCCCCTCTGACCCTGTCATCAAACAACAATTGGCTCACCTCCCACTTTTCTCCATTGCCCTCGCCTTTACCACCTGCACCACCCCATCCATGTACACATTGAACAGCCATCACGACATGACACATCCCTGATGCAGTCCCATCTTTACCTCTAATCACTCTATTTCCCTTTCTAACACAGGCTCTACTGATCTCGTCAAAATTCTTGACTGGCCTTAACAGCTTTACCTTAATCCCATACATCTGCAAAACCTCACACAGTGCCGTCCTGTCTACCCTGTTGTAAGTCTTTCCCAAATTCATAAACCACCCCCCCAAAAAAAAAAAACTTACCTTTTCCCAGTTTTCTCATATATCTGCCTTATCGCAAAAATCTGATCCACACAACTCCTACCTTTCCTAAACTCACACTGTTCCTCACCAATTACTCCCAATGTTCCACCTAATCCTTTCAATCAAAACCCTCCTATAAGCCTTCCCAGCTACACTCGACAAACTGATCCCTCTGAAACTACTACGCTCACAGACCTGAAGTACAGAAAAATATATATAATTAAATTACAGTATTGTAATAATTATAACAACAATAATAGTAATCCTCTCTCCAAACCTGAAGTACAGTATTCAGTATGTGTAAAATAACAAAATAACAATATAGCAACAATGTAACATCATTAACAAACATGATTACAAAACAAGTTTCAAGACCAAAACAATATATATATATATATATATATATATATATATATATATATATATATATAATATATAATATATATATATATATATATATATATATATATATATATATATATATATATATATATATATATATATATATATAATATGCAAAAGTGACCACTGGGAAAAGGAAACTACACGAAGCAAAGCGCTTTCATATATTCCTCAGTACAAAGTGCATGGAAAGGAAAGATTACAGGAACCCACAGAAGAATGCGGGAAGGTAATTTGGTGAGACGCCGGTCCCACTTTGGGACACTGGAGTGACATAGGGGATGAGATAGACATTAGGCTTGACCCCATAGAAACAGATGGGGGCGTCTCGAGGTCACATGAGGCCACTTAATTTTCAGGTATTAACTGCACCATTGCGGAGAATAAGAAGTATGTAATTGCAGGATATTTTAATGCCCACTACCCCATACTTAACTCAGTGACCGCTACCAACTCGACCGGATGACATGTCGAGGAAATCCTCAGCACCACCCCCGGTGTGGTCCTATTGAAGATCACCCACACACGTTCGGCATGGCAGGCTCGATCTTTCCATCCCCTCCTCCTCGTTGCTGCCTCGAATGTCGTGGGGGGTCAACGACACGGTTACGAGCGATCATTTTGGTATTGACATGACGCTCACCATAGCCCCACCACCTCCAATGGTCCCTTGAGTGGAAATGTGGAATGTGCGTGGAGTCAATTGGCCACTCTTTCGTGGAAGAGTGACTGCATGGGTCACCACTGAAGCTCCATCTAACGACGACAGGGTGAGACAGAGGCGTTTTTGATCTCCGCCATTCGTGCAGCACCAGCGGAGGCACGCCAAGCAGGATTCATCCCGATGGTTGGTATTACAACCAAGACAAAAAAGCCAACCATAGGGTCAACATCCTGCGGAAGAACCTGCGAAGACACCACAACCCTGCTAACCTGGCTAACCTCCGGACTGCCGTCGAAGAAGCTCGATATAAAGCTCAACGTGTGCGTAGTGAGAAATGGTTGGCATGGTGCAGAAGCTCTAACGAAAACATTACGCTAAGGAAGTTGTGGGGGGTAACTACACATCGTCACGAGGCGTGTACCTCCACGACAAACACTCCAAGCACCACAACTCGAAGCAGAAAGTCTGGCGCAGGAATTTGCCAGACGCGCACACACTGCCACGCTACCCGTCGAGCTGCAGCAAGCACAAACTCGGCTCTCTCAGGCAAGGAGGACCAAGATACAAGCCGCCTTGCAAACTCCAGGGGACACAGACGATTCTTCAGACTCGGCTCCTGGGAACGACCGAGTGACCTACTCCATGATCGCCCATCTAGGGGACGCTGGTGAGAAAGCGTTCTTCCAACTAGTGAACTCCATCTGGCTGTCGGGGAAAATTCCATCCAATTGGAAACAAACTAACATCGTCCCTATCCCCAAGCCCAATGAGCCCGGGAAGTATCACCCTATCTCCTTGATGAGCTGCCTAGGGAAAACCATGAAGAGGATGGTCCTACGAAGATTGCAGTGGAAACTGGGACCATCCCCGGAGAACTTCAACGGTTTCACTAGGGGGATAGGGACGGTTCATTGCAACGCTATTGAGTCACGTGGAGTGAGGTCACGCGATAGTCGTCTTCTTTGAACGGGTTCCGCTGCCATCCTGGAAGGTATCGCCGCCAGAGGGGTTCGGGGGAGGCTCCTACAGTGGATAGCGGACTATCTATCTATCTGGAGAGCCAGAGTCCGACTGCAGGGAGCGGAGTCCAACTACCATCCCCTGGAAAATGGTACACCATAGGGTTGGGTCATAAGTCCCACTCTATTTAACGTTCTAATGTCAGCACTGCTTGCCACCCCTCTACCTACAGGATGTCATCCGATATCTTATGCAGATGATGTCGCCCTAGTGGTGAAAGGGAGAAGAGCCAAGACTAAGACGGAAAAAAAGGCTTCGACGGAATATCCGCGAGATGCGAAGAGCTTGCCCTTAAGATATCACCGCCCAAGACCAAAGCCATGTGCTTTGGCTGTCAAATGTCCTCAGCTAACAGGCTACTGTTACAGGGACATGATGTAGAGTGGGCAAGCTCGCACATGTACCCTGGCGTGTGGATTGACTCCAGGCTGTCATTTAGGACCGAGGTGACCTATCTCAGGGAAAAGGACCTTGCACGGATCAATGTCATGAGGTCCTTGGCAACCACAGAAGCCAGGCCCAACAGTGCTGTTCTCGGGACCTTCTACATCAGCGCAGTGAGACCTCTGATGGACTATGCCAGCGGTGCTCTTGCTGGCATACCTGAGACCCAGGTAGCCGAGTTGGGAGCGGTACAAAACCAGACTGCGCGTCATACTTGGTGCGCCACCCTGGGATCTGGTTGTCAATATGCAGCAAGAGACGGGAATACTGCCGGTTAGTGCCAGGATCTCGGGACTTGTAGTCGTCTTCGCTATTAGAGTCATCCAAAGGCAGCATGACTCCTTCCTACGGTGAAGGATAATCGTGGGCCTACATCAAGGCCATGTGGTCTTCCCGCTAAACAGATGGTCGACGAGGCTTGCACGCCACATCACAGACTTGCACTTGAAGGACCTCATCCTTCTAAAAATAAGGGATATGCTGGTGAAAGGATGCTGTACTCTCCTCACTGGGGGAGTCTACAGGCCAAAGTCTCCGTAATGACGTTGAGACATGGTACACCACTATCGCAGCTGCGGAGTTGAAAGCAGAAGAGACGATGAGAGCCGTCACACATGAGAACTATATTACATGGGTGGCTTAGTAGATGATGAGCAAAACACGGCCGGTGCGGCGTTTGAAACACAGGACACATGGGTAGGGAGTAAGGGTGTTGGGCACTCGCTGCTCAATTCAAGCAGAGGGAGATGCAGTGATATATATATATATATATATATATATATATATATATATATATATATATATATATATATATATTATCAATAACAATAATAATAATAGTAGTAATTAATAATAATAATGAAGATGATGATCATGATGATGATAATGATGATTATGATGACTTTTTCCACCTACTGACTTTTCTGCTATTTCAGATTAGGTCCCTTCGAGGGCAAGGACGACTGGTCGTCTTCAACTGGATTCCCGGGCACACCGGGCTGCCGGGGAGCACTCACGTCAAACATGAGGCAAACCCGTGTGCGTTTCTCGCTGTGTACGTGTTACTGCCAGTCAACAGTTGCCAGATGTCGCTAGCCATTTATAGAATCGTCCTGTTTTCAAAAAAGGATGTGTTTGTTGGATAATCATTTCACTTTGTGTTAAATTAATAATTAACAATTAGACTCTATAGGTAACGTTTATTCTAGTTCTAGTTAGGTATATAATTTCAAATATGATAATGATGCCATAAGATAGCGCTGTGCAGGAATTTGCAAATAGAAGTACGTGTATCTGCAAACATATAGTCACGTGCTGGGAGGTTGGTGCGATGCATTGCATGTAGCTAGATAATGTAGGCCCTTGTGGACACTTAGTTGTAAGCAGAGGTATTTAATATATACTATAATAAGGAGCAATGTGCCTCTGTGTATACTTCTTTCTGTGTGTGGTTGTGTACGTAATGTCTGACAAATAAGATACGCCGGAAAAACGATCTTCTAGAAAAAGTGAAGATGAAAATAGTGTGATTCAAAACTTCAACATTAAAAAAGACTAGGTAATAAAATCCTTATATGTCATTTGACAGTGACTAGGATGCGCTTTTGGTTTAAAATATAACAATTGAAAATGTTATATCAAAAGTAATCGCCTAAGCAACGAAATAATAAATTTATTTCGAAAAAATGTGCATTTTGATTTATTAATAAATAGTTAAAGGAGATCGAAATCGAATAACACTCAAATGAAATTACTGTAATAGCAAGCTATAAATGATGGAATTATTTGGAAGTTAAGAGAAATCAGAATCCCGTGATTTTCAGGGGCGTTTACACTAGTATTTCATAATCTTCCTAAATAATAAATAAAAATGTAACTGTATTCTAAAATAAAGGCAATTACCTAGAGAACATTTATTTGAATGCCTCATGCTAAATTGTTTTCATTAATTATTTATTTTTGATTGATTTGAAATAAGTTAGGTATAGGAAATGAAACAGTAATATGGAAACATCAATGTATTTTAGCATTTGGTACATTTTTAATATGTTTAAGGCTAAATTCTTTTTCCTTTTTGTTATCTTGCCTTTCAGTAAGGCAGCTTTGCCTCTTGGTTGGCCAAACTGACGCCTAGCAATGGTCGTTGGCTGACAAGGAATTTTTCTCTTTGCCGCCCCCGATGCCTTAAAAATAGTGTAACCTGCAGTCCGAAGGAAAGTAGTAACCTGCGCAGGATTTCTGCAGGCTTTCAGCCTCTGTTCAAATACCGCAAAAGGAGCTGAGCATGCAGGTGCTTTTAGTTCTCTTTAATTCTCTATTGATCATGCTTGTGAACTCATCAATGCTGGTGTCAATTGATTGATTTTCATTTGTTGTCTCTGTGGAGGTCTCGATAACGACAGCTACATCTCCTTGCTCATCGTCACATGCAGCTGGTTCTTTATTACCATGAGATACTGCATTAACAGGTGTATCAGCAAATAAGCCATCTAAAAAATTCGATGTCGGCATCGGTTTGTCGCCGTATATCACCTTATACAAGACTTCTTTTTCAGCAACAGTGCAGGCGTATAGTTGTGGAAGGCGAACTGCGCTGTACTGCGACGCTGCTAATTGATGTTTGCAAACGCTTCGTGTGTTTCCACAGAGGCAGCTGCACATGCCGATTGAGAGGTCCACATTGTAACAAATGCCCTCTTGTGAAGCTGACTTAACCGTATAAACTGTTCCTCCAGCATGAGTGACAGCGCACATTGGAATGGTGCTGGTGGAAGGTTCGCAAGAACTGTCCTTTTTGAGGAGGACATCTGACAACCGTAGACGAAGGTAATTGTTGTAAACGTCAGCCATTACCAACAGCAGCTGTGCACCGTTGTGTGCCTTGTTCCTGTACACAATTAGGAAATAATCATTACAATTATGAATTTGTTAATTACAAGAATTCCTATTATTAAAAATTTACATTAAAATTACGCTCCAATCTAAGGCTAAAGTAAGTGGGTTGCATACATCAAACATCTAAAATCAAGTATTTAACCCCTACCATACGGTGCCGCACACTTAGGCGTCATGAGGAGCAAGTGGATTCGCGACGCTACCATATCGGAGTCTTGATTATATTTATTATAGTCGCCCCTGTGTTTTTACATTCTCCCTAATCTGCTCTTAATCACATTCTCTGTGGTTTTCAAAATTCACGGGTGAAAGAGAGAACGATAGATATAAGCGGTGACTATATTTTATGATGCGAGTATTATTACGACACGTCGTACGGCTGGCAGCTAATGCTGCCCACGAGATTTAAGTCCCGTAGTGAAGTGGAGTTGCTGCAAATGACATATAAGGATTTTATTACCTAGTCTTTTTTAATGTTGAAGTTTTGAATCACACTATTTTCATCTTCACTTTTTCTAGAAGATCGTTTTTCCAGCGTATCTTATTTGTCAGACATTACGTACACAACCACACACAGAAAGAAGTATACACAGAGGCACATTGCTCCTTATTATAGTATATATTAAATACCTCTGCTTACAACTAAGTGTCCACAAGGGCCTACATTATCTAGCTACATGCAATGCATCGTACCAACCTCACAGCACGTGACTATATGTTTGCAGATACACGTACTTCTATTTGCAAATTCCTGCACAGCGCTATCTTATGGCATCATTATCATATTTGAAATTATATACCTAACTAGAACTAGAATAAACGTTACCTATAGTGTCTAATTGTTAATTATTAATTTAACACAAAGTGAAATGATTATCCAACAAACACATCCTTTTTTGAAAATAGGACGATTCTATAAATGGCTAGCGACATCTGGCAACTGTTGACTGGCAGTAACACGTACACAGCGAGAAACGCACACGGGTTTGCCTCATGTTTGACGTGAGTGCGCCCCGGACGATGATGATGGAGCAGCCGGTCATTTCTAATGCGCTTGAAGATCCTGTGGACAATCTTCTTTTTTCTTTTCATTTGGCTGTCCTCGTCAATCTGATGAACAGGTGAAATGAGTTTACGATATATGATTTCATGGAAGCTGTGCATACTTTTAAGTTAATGTACAACTCACTGTGGTGATTCTATTTCATTCAAGATCATCAATTTCTGGAAAATGGAGAGCATATTGGTTTTGACGGATCACATTATCACAATCACAAAGAATTAGGTTAATTGTAATAAAGGAAATGCCTAATTATGTTAATGTACACATAATATAACATAGATATAAATCATGTTTATATCACTCATGCACCTCCCTTGTAAAGGGAAAAAGCCGTTAGTATATGTATATATGATGATAATGATAATAACAGTAATAAGAACAGCAACGGCTATAATATTGATAATAATAATAATAATAATAATAATAATAATGATAATACATACATACTTACATATACCAAGGCTTTTTCCCCCTTTCTAGGGAGGTAGCCAAAAAGGAAAAGGCATAAAATCATTCCCACCCATTCCATCCCTGAATATACTCCACACCCCTCCATCCTCCCTCCCACCTTAGCAACTCCTAGACGACGGGTCATCCCTGCACCTTGTCCACTGCCCTGGGTCAAGGGCAGTGTCGCAAGACACAGCACATCCACAGCAAGGCCGCTTCATTAAATCGGCGACCCCTCCCCTCTCCGTCCCCCCATATAAAGGAGAGGACAGGGAGAAATCCCTTCGGGCTGCGTCAAAATTTTGCTCACACACACTACCTCACCCCTCATCCCCCCGTCCAATCCACCTCATGCATCACAACATCTTCCATATACAACCATTCTCCATTCACCCGTGTCTTCTGTCCTCTCCCGTCCTTCCTCAACAGACATTCCCCTCTTCTCCAAAGCCCCCTTCACCCCATCCATCCATCTCATCCTAGGACGTCCCCTCATGTTCACTCCCTCCACATCTGCCTTCCATACCTCCTTTACTAGTCTTTCTTCACTCATTCTTTCCATGTGTCCAAACTATCCTAATACTCTTACATCAACCCTATCTCCCAACTCCCTTTCCACCCCCGTTCTTCTCCTCACCTCCTCATTTCTCACTCTATCTAGCCTAGTAACCCCCATCATACTTCTCAGACACCTTATCTCAAATAATAATAGTAATAATAACAATGGTAATAATAACGAGTAATAAAAAGTAATAATGATAATAATGATAATAATAATAATAATAATGATAATTAAAAAAATAATAATAATAGTAATAATAATAATAATAATAATACTAATAATAATAACAATAATGCTATTAATATTAATAATAATAATAATAATAATAATAAAATGAAAATCATATTAATAATAATAATAGCAGTAATAATTATTGTAATGAATATGATAATGTTAATAATAATAATAATATATATACTTATAAAATTCTGATAATATTGTTTGTCATCATGCTTGCTTGCTTGAAACCGTCACCCAGCCAATCAGAAGAAATCTTACGACACGACTGAAGACCATTTTATTTTATTTTATCAGTTTATTACGCCAAGGCGTCAGTCAGTACATGGATATACAAGTACGAAATGTTAATATAATGTATCAGATGGATACACAATCAATAGTAGTACAATGCATATGAGTCAGAGCCTCAATAATGTCATATCTGTAATAGCAATATAACATTGAATACAATGTGATAGTCTTAGAAATAAATGACAGCAGTGAGGACAATAAGTCCCACAACCAAGCGCAGTACAATCACGAACATTTGACAGACATAGGACATAATGGTAGTGTGCATAGACAGACCTAAATGACATACATAGTGCGCAATATCATTAAGGCCATCGATGTGAGGGGCGCAAAAGGTAGGAGAGAAAAAAAAGAAAAGAAAAAAAAAAGAAAAAAAAAATCTCTCCCCCCTCTCCTTTTCCTTCTTTTGGTATAGTCCGAGTACGTAAACATACAATTGGAATACATATAATAATGGTTATGGGAAGCAACAAATCTAGACAGAATGTGTCGAGTAACATCACGAGAGGACGTACTCGACATGACATGACGCCCCTCCCCCCCAGGTTGAATAACCTGAGGAAGTAGAGGAATGCTGTCGATTCAAGACCTCATTCTCCTGCGGTGTTCCTCGACTCAGTAAATAATACAGTAGGCACGAACATTTGATAAACAAAAGTCGTAACGGCAGTGTACATAGTCATACGTAAGGATCATATACAGTAAACAGACTGAAGACCAGCCAATCAGAAGAGATATGAAGTCACAACTGAGGACCAGCAAATCAGAAGAAGAGATCAAAGGAGATATGATGTCACGACTGAGGACTAGCCAATCAGAAGAGACATGACATCACGACATCAGCTCTGTGGGTCCTAAGGAACCCCAGCTCTGAGCGCGTGACGTCACGACTGCTAATTTTCCAATTTGCCAATTTTTTTAATTTCCAATTTTCCGATTACATATTTTCGGACCGTTAATATTTAAAATTTTCATATTCATTATCTAAAAGTATAGCCAACTCCTCAAATAGCATCTATGAGGCATAATGAGTACATTAGAATATTACGTAGTGTTCCAAGCAACGACATGACGTCACAATTTTCCGATTACATATTTTCTGACCATTAATATCTAAAATTTTCATATTCAGTATTTAAAAGTATAGTCAACTCCTGAATTAGCATCTATGAGGCATTATGAGTTTATTCAAATATTACGAACCGTATGAATCATATGATGCCTAGTTTTCAAGGCAACGACATGACTTGACGCTCTTCTGCATTTCACTTCTTATAACTAATCAAGTCACTGCCTTCGTCTAGAGCTCTAAATTATACTCAATTTGATATACAAATTTATTTTCCGTGATTTATACTATACGGTGACAGTGACATAGTATATCTATCATAAAGTTTGTATTTAAAAACGTTGCTACTCGCTCAAGTCCCATGGGACTCCCTCAATGATAACACTGGGGAACACACTTTCGGTTGCATGAGTTCTGACACTTGATTCTGGTAGATTTGAGGTCACAGATTCTGAAAATGGCATTCGTTTGTGCAGATCAGGTCTAGTTTTGATGGTACGCGGCAATTTACATATCAGGTGACATGTTCTGAAAATAGCAAAGGGAGCTAATAAGCATATTAGTTTACATTCATCAAATACTATTCTTAATTACATCAATGCGTCAAATATAGATTTGTGTGTGCATTATTATTTTATTTCATTAAAACAATTATTTTATTTCTTTTCCAGGTGTGATCATTCTGTAAACAGTGTTGACTTCAATCAAAGGAAACATGGCCTCTATAGCAAGTAGAAGGAAATGTGTGACGTGCCCGGATTCATTCTGCTACATTTGTGGTGCATTGACAGCTCCAAAGCAAAGAAGGAACATTAGTGAATTTGTGAAGAGAGCTTACTTTTGCTACTTTAAAGTGAAACTTGGAGATCAAGACAAACCATGGGCACCGCATAAGGTATGTCATTCCTGCGAAGAAAACTTGCGTCAATGGACTAAAGGAAAAGACAAAATAACATTCGGTATTCCGATGATATGGCGTGAGCCACGGGACCATGTCACAGACTGTTACTTTTGCGTGACTCGTGTTGCTGGTTTCACTAGTAAAACTCGTCATCTTATCACATACCCTAGTCTAGATTCAGCAATCAGGCCTGTGCCCCATTCAGATGATGTTCCAAAGCCTATCTTCACTCAACTTGCTTCTGTTGAATCTGACAGTGAATGTGACACTGAGGTCACAACTAACAGAAATGACTTAGATTTTGCAGGCAAATCAACAGAACCGGAAACATTTAGCCAAGCAGAACTCAATGACTTAGTTCGAGATCTGGGTCTGTCTAAAAAGCTGTCAGAATTGTTGGCTTCACGGTTAAAAGATGAAAACTTGCTGAAAATAGACACAAAGGTAACATTCTTTCGCAACAGAGAAAAGAACCTCTTACAGTTCTTTGATTCTAAATTTGACTTCGTCTACTGTTGTGATATTCCTGGAATAGTCACCGCGATGGGAGCTCCAGGTTATGATCCGAAAGAGTGGCGCCTCTTTATAGATAGCTCTAAGCGGAGTCTGAAGTGTGTTTTATTACATATAGGCAGCATCTTTGGCGCAATACCCATAGGACACTCAGTACACCTGAAAGAAAAATATGAACACATCAAAACGGTTTTGGAGGTACTCAAATATGAAGAACACAAATGGATCATCTGTGATGATATAAAAATGGTCAATTTTTTGCTAGGACAGCAAGGTGGGTAAATACAAAATTTCCTTGCTTTATCTGCCTCTGGGACAGCAGAGCCAAAGACAGACACTGGATTCAGAAGGAATGGTCAGTTAGGGAAAGCCTCAATGTTGGGAAAAAGAACATCATTTATGAACCCCAAGTGGAAAGTGAAAAAATTGTTTTCCCACCCCTTCACATCAAGCTGGGCCTTATTAAACAGTTTGTCAAGGCGCTCGATAATGACAGTGACTGTTTTAAGTATCTGTGTGAAGTGTTCCCTGGTTTAACGCTAGAAAAACTCAAAGCAGGTATTTTCGACGGCCCTCAAATTAGGACGCTGATTAAAGACCAAGCACTCAATCCATGACTGATGTTGAGAAAAATGCATGGGGAGCATTCGTTTCTGTTGTAGGGAACTTTCTTGGAAACAGGAAATCAAAGGACTATAAAGAGCTCGTTGAATCTTTGATGGAAATTTTTCATGTGTTAGGTTGCAACATGAGCATTAAGATGCATTTCTTGAACAGTCATCTTGAACTGTTTCCGGCAAACTTAGGGGACGTGAGTGATGAGCAAGGTGAACGCTTTCACCAGGATATCAAAGTCATGGAAGACAGGTATCAAGGTCGCTGGGACATTCACATGATGGCAGACTATTGCTGAAGCATTCAGCGAGACTGCACTGAGAGGCGATATTCAAGACAGTCCATTAAACGCAAGTTTGTGCCTGAATAAATCTGGCATAGTTCACAAAAGCAACTGATGGATCCAAAATATGCTTGTCAAGGTAAATAAAAGTAATTAGAAATTAATTCTACGTGTTTGGTAATTCCTCTCTGTGTGCTGGTTTAGATTTTTAGCAGTAGTATATGGTAGTCTAACTATATAGAGTAGCAAATGGGAGGTAACTCACCGCAACAAATCTAGACCCGATAGAAAAAAACCGGTGCCATATTTTAAATCAGTGACCTCAATTTACCCAGAAACAGGTCTCAAAATGTATGCAACTGACAAAAAGTTGAATTTTGTTCCCCAGTGTAATGAGTGGGAGTGGGAGTGGGAGTGGGATGACGGGACGTGATATAACATAAGCATAATTAAGGAGGCTCTCCTTATTTAATTTCTTGAGAACGCCTTTATCCAGTTTACTTTCCTTCGAGAGAGCACGAGGACCGCACACAAATCGTAAGTCTTAAGCTAATAGTAACCTGCTTTAAAAACAGGAGCCATTTAGAATTCTATTTGACCCAACGGGTCACGGGTGGTCTAGTAATAAAAATAGAAATAATAATAATAATAATAATAAATAGTAATTTCAATAATAATAATATAATAACTGTAGGTGCAACGGAGGTAAGAGGGCCTGATGTCAACAAGAATGAAAGTGACAAGTGTATGACAATTCATGCGATTCCCCAACGCAATAAATTTTCTTCTTCATACAGTATATGATAAAGGCAAATTATATTATTCAGCTGAGGGATTTTTTTTTATTTATTTCTATTATTTTTTCTATAATTTCTATATATTTTCTATTCATTTTCTACTTGTTTATATTGATATACATATGATTTTCTTTACTTTTCTTTCATATATTTAATTTTTTTCTACTTTTTTTCTTATTTTTCTTATACTTTTATTATCTTTCTTTATTCCAATTTCAATTTTTCTATATATATACATTTTATCATCACTATTGATGTTATAATTCTTTGTATTGGTTCTACCTATACAGTCACCTCAGTAAATGTTCTCATAAACACAATTTGGATATATTTTTCTTGCCATATATCCATATTGGTTATAACTATTCCTCCTGTAGTTTATTGAATTCTGATTTTGACCATTTCTGGCACTTGGATTTTGGTGTCGATAATTGTAGTGCCGGTAGATGTGGCTTTCTTCCTCAATGCCTGGGACGTAGCAGAATGTATTGTCGTATTAATTTGTTTTTCGTCCAATATCACTTCTGGTCGCAGGTGGCCTATTGTACTCAGGTGGTCTCGTGTTTGGTACCTGCCTTTCTCTGGTATTGTAGGTTCTGTGGTACTCATTGCACCTGCTGTTATGGTAGGGCCTTTGTTGGTAATTATACTGGTGTCTGAGTTTACGTTGATTGCCCTTTTTCTGGTCGGCTTTTTGGATTGGCTGTCCGCGAAGGTTTCTGCTTTCTTGAGTGTTCCTTGCGCAGGATTCAGCCATCTTCCTTTTTGCCTTTCTTTGGAGGGCAGAGTTGCTTAAAGGCTCACTCCCGAACTCTTCTTGCATAACTTGTGATAAGTACGCTTTGTATTTTCGAGTTCTTCTTTCTCTGTGGGTGAGAATTTTGGTTTCCTCTTCTGGTTGACTTTCGATTGAAACCTTGTCATTTTGAGGTGAAGAAAGCGTGGACACATTTTTTTCTTTTATTGGTGGGACTTTCTCTCGACCCTCAGAAGCTTCAGAATGTTGTTTAACATGTTCTTCGGAAACACTGGAGTTATTTTCAACGTCCATTGTCTCTTCCTGTTTGAAGAGTGAAGAAACCGTAGACACATTTTTATCTTCTATTGATGGGTCTTTCTCATGACCCTCAAAAGCTTCAGAATGTTCTTTAACATATTCTACGGATACACAGGAGGTATATTCAACGTCCACTGTCTCTTCTTCTTTGTTATCATCGATCTTAACCAATAAAGGTAAACTACAGACAGACTTTTCTTTGCACTCATCAGAAAGAGTAACATCTACCGGTGTTAAAAGCTCCTGGGTATTGTCTTGAAAGCCTTCTACAAGTATCTCCTCTTTGTCAGTATTTGACACCTTTTCGTCTTCTTGAAGAATCTTCTCTTCTTCGAGATGTATCTGCTTCTCTTTGGGTTTCTGGTTGGGTTTCTAATCTCCCTTATTCTCATATGGGCTGTCGATGGAACAAAACCTTTCAAAATGTAGGAGTTCCAACTGCTTTTTGCCAGCTTCTGTTGAGGCTTTAATTCCACAGCAGTTTAGGTTTTGGAAAGCCTCACGAGACCATTTGGAAACTTTCTAGAGGGCTTTGCGAAACCCCCGGATGATGATGTTTGAGCAGCCGGTCATTTCTAATGCGCTTGAAGATCCAGTGGACGACCTTCTTTTGTCTTATCAATTGGCTGTCGTCGCCAATCTGATGAACAGGTCAAATCAGTTTGCGACATATGATTTCATGGAAGCTTTGCATACTTTTAAGTTAATGTACAACTCACTGTGGTGATTCTATTTCATTCAAGATCACCAATTACTGAAAGAGGGAGAGCATATTGGTTTTGACGGATCACATTATCCCAATGCCAACGAATTAGGTTAGTTGTAAAAAAGGACATGCCTACTTATGTTAGTGTACACATATTATAACACAGATAAAAATGATGTTCATATCACTTACGCACACATGTAGATCTTGTATCAAACCAGGCACAAATTCTACAGCTATTGCGGATTCGCCTGATTCAAGCCAAAACATTTTCTTCTGACTTTATAAGGTACATGGTATTGAAAAAAAGTCCTCTTCGAAATCCATACATATATACATATATATATATATATATATATATATATATATATATATATATATATAATTTTTTTTTTTTTTTTTTTTTTAACAGGAGAGGACGATTTACAAGGGGGAAGAGGACGCCCTCTTGAAGGAGGCCTCTTAGGGCCGAGACCCACTGACACATGCGTTTTGAAAGTGTGAAAGGAATTTCCAATACCGGAGGGTACTTGTATATTTTGTCCTGCATATCGTTTGTCATTTTATTAATTGCCATGGCATTCTTAGATGTAAAGGCTGTATTATTAGTATTTTCATTTCTATTATATTATTATTATCAATGTTAACATCCTATAGCTATTGTATGTTATCATATAATAATAATGATAATAAAGATATTAATACTATTAATAACAACAATAATAATAATGATAATAATAATAATAATAACAATAACAATGATAATAATAATAACAATAATAATGTTAATATCAAAATAATAATAATAATAATAACTAAAAGAATAATAAGAATAATGATAATACCAATATTAACAATAACAATAACACAGGGGAACACTTTTTCAGTAACTTTGAGTTGCATTGGATATTCTAACGGATTTTGAAAGGGTTTTAGGCGCTGATTTCAAATCTGAATTTAGTTTTTCTCTACAAGCTCTAGTTTGTATGCAATTTGAGGTTAATAAGATTGTACATATGTGAACTTGCGTAAACCATGTATAAGCATTTTAACGTCCATATATATAGATAGCTTCTAATATTTTGATCATTCTTCTTTTGTTTCAGTTCAAACATGGCTTCCAGAATGAGACATCATTGCAGAAACAAGCCTGATGCCTTCTGCTACATATGTGGATGCTACACACTCAATCGTCAGAGACGTAACATATCCTCGTTCGTCAAGCGTGCCTACAAGGCATATTTTGAAGTTCATCTTGGTGATCAAGACAAGCAATGGGCTCCTCATGTTGTGTGCCACAATTGTGAGGAAATGCTTCGAGACTGGACCAAAGGAAAACGCAAAGGTCTGCCTTTTGGAGTTCCAATGATTTGGCGCGAACCCACCAACCATGTAACTGACTATATTTCTGCATGGTAAACACAACGGGTGTTGGGAAGAAAAACCGACATAAGATTACGTATCCGAACATTCCCTCAGCTATTCGGCCTGTTCCGCACTCTGAAGAAGTACCTGTTCCAGTTTTCAAAGGCTTGCCTTCATTGGACGATAAAGACATTGGACATGATACAAGCCAGCAAGACAGTTGTGACAGTGAATTGTCAGAAAAGTGTTCACAATCGGAGGACTGTTCTTCAGACACTGAACCTTTCCCCGTCCCTAAGCCTCTTCCCCAGGCTGAACTGAATGATTTAGTGCGGGATCTAGGTCTTTCAAAGAAAGCAGCAGAGCTTTTGGCATCAAGATTACAAGGCAGAAATCTTGTTGATCACTCTGTTAAAGTATCATATTTCAGAAAGCGTGACCAGCTTTTTGTGACCTTCTTTTCAAAAGACAGACAGTTTGTTTACTGCCATGACATCCCAGGGCTTCTCAAAGAACTGGGTGTACCTTACTATAGTCCTGCTGAATGGAGACTCTTTTTAGACAGTTCAAAATGCAGTCTAAAGTGTGTTCTTTTACATAATGGCAATGTTTATGGAGCAGTACCTGTCGGTCACTCAGTGCATTTGCGGGAAGACTATGATGATATGAGAATGGTCATGGACTTATTAAAGTATCATAAGCACAATTGGATAATTTGTGTAGACTTAAAGATGGTCAACTTTCTTCTTGGACAACAGAAAGGTTTCACCAAGTTTCCATGTTTCCTCTGTATGTGGGACAGCCGAGCACGAGACTGACATTGGGTCCAGAAGGACTGGCCTATTCGTGACACCCTTGAAGCAGGCATGCCAAATATCATACAAGACCCAATTGTAAACAGAGATAAGATCATCTTTCCTCCTCTTCACATCAAATTAGGTTTGATGAAACAATTTGTCAAGGCACTGGAAACCGAAGGTGAATGTTTCCAACACATCATCACAGCTTTACCAGGGTTATCATTTGAGAAGATCAAAGCAGGCGTGTTTGATGGCCCACAGATTCGAACCCTAATTCGTGATGATCAGTTTGTTGCTAAGATGACCGCTTTAGAAAGGGCAGCATGGTTATCCTTTGTGGCAGTCGTTCAGAACTTCCTTGGAAACAATAAGGCGGAGAACTACAGTGAACTTGTGAACAGAATGCTCCTCGCTTTTCGTGATCTCGGGTGCAACATGAGCATCAAGCTTCATTTTTTGAACAGCCACCTTGATCAGTTCCCTGACAACCTGGGGGCTGTGAGTGACGAACAAGGAGAACGATTCCACCAAGACCTAAAGATCATGGAAGAACGCTACCAAGGGCGCTGGGACAAAAGTATGATGGCTGACTACTGCTGGAGCATTAAACGAAATTGCCCAGATGAAATGTACAAACGCAAAAGTTACAAACGCAAATTCCTGCCTGAAAAAAATACACAAAGAAATTGATAAGCTTCCATCAGCTGTGGTGATGTTCTGAAGGATGCTAATCTAACTTTGGGATAGATGTTCTGTTAATGTTCTGTTTCTTTTGCCTTAATAAATGGACAGAAATGGCTTTCATACTGTTTTAAGATTCAAGTGAACAAAAGAATTGTAGCTGATATTGCAATTTCCTATAATAACGAAAATTTACAAGATAAATAAAAATGTCAAATTGCATAAAATCTGTAGCTTGCAGACAAAACCCGACTTCAGATTTGATATCAGCACACTCAAGTTGACTATAGAAAAGTCTTTTTTTAAATGCAACAAAATGAGTGTTCCCCAGTGTAATAATAAATACAACAACCACAACATAATAATAAGAATAACAATAATAAGAATAATTATTATAATAATAATAACGTTATTGATAATGATGATGATGGTAATA